>NC_056613.1:24240697-24298908 GCF_018340385.1 Cyprinus carpio
GAGGAAGTGGTCTGAGGTGTGCAGTGGAGCAACTAAAGTGTTGTCCAATGAGCAACAGCGCGTGTAGATAAGGTCCAGTTGGTTGCCTGATTTGTGAGTCGCTGTAGAAGACACTTGCTTGAGATCAAATGAGTGTTGAAGTCAGCAGCCTGGGGTTTATCTAGGTGGATGTTGAAGTCACCAAGCAGTACCAGAGGAGTACCATCTTCAGGATAGTTTGATAGCAGCACGTCCAACTCCTCCAAGAAGTTTCCCAATTGACCTGGGGGATGATAAATGACCACAAAGTGGATTTTAACAGGGTGGGTTACAGTAACAGCATGTGATTCAAATGAACCGTTACCTGTAGGTGATGGTTGAAGATCAAATTTCCAATCTTTCGATATAAGGAGACCAGTACCTCCACCCCTCCCAGTCGTACGAGGGGTGTGGGAACAAGTGAAATTAGTGGAGAGGGCTGCGGGAGTGGCAGTGTCCTCAGGTTTGATCCAAGTCTCAGTCAGTGCCATGAGGCTGAGACTGGAATGAGTAGCAACAGAAGAAATGAAGTCTGCTTTGTTAACAGCGGACTGGCAGTTCCAGAGACCAACTGGAATAGAGAGCGTTGTAGTAGAGGTCAGAGGGACAGGCTTTAGATTTGTCGGGCAGGCCTTCCTTCGACGTACATAGCGTGCTCTCCGACTGTTGGTAGTGATAGTAGAGATTAGACTTGTGCCGGTATTCGGTAATGCGATATATCGCGGTAATGAATATGCAAGATATTGTTATCGTGGGCACTTCTAAATTCCTTGAATAATTATATATTACAAATTATTCAGAATTTGAAATGCATTTTAAGAATACTATTCCCATCAACTGGTCAAAATGCACAACACCTTTTGTATGCTGCTTTAAAGACGCGTGAACTCTGATGTAAACAAGCACGCACGAAAAGCACATGGAGGAACACGTGAGAGACGCGCTGAATGAAAGCACAGTCACTCTCTGACAGCAGATGGCGCTAAACTGCAGCCCTTACCCTTTAAACCCCATAAATAAAAGCAGCTGCTACTTTCTAAACATTTAAATAATATAAAATAATATTTATATATTTCCATAATTTTTTTCCATTTTAATCTGGACTATAACATGTCCTAGATTTTGTTTGAAAGTGTTTTGATTCTTTATTGTTCATTAACACTTTACATTAGTTCAGCTTCATTGGTTAACAAACTGCCAATGAATAATTCTTCTGAACATTCATTAATCTAAGGTATTCCAATATTTAATAACACATTGTTAAAATCAAAAGTTGCAACTTTGTTAATTAATGAGCTAACATGAGCTAAGACTTGTATTTTTTAACAAAGATTAGTAACTTTTGTAGCAAATGTAGCTATTGCTCATTGTGAATGTTAATGCATTAACTAAGGTTAACTAATGAGGTCTTATTGTAAAGTGATACCTACGGGTCTTTAAAGTTCTTTTGCACTTTAATCGGTGTAACATTTTTAACTTTAAATATATTTTTTGTATTGCTTTATTGTATTTAAATGTTCAGTTATTTTTGTTATAAGAAAAAAAGTTATTTAACCTGTTATACTGTATTATGACCACTTTTTTGAAACTTAATTTCAATACCGTGATAATACCGCATACCGTGGTAAAACTTGATCAATTAATCGCAACATGAAAATTTGATACCGGCATATCCCTAGTAGAGATCTGAAAGCACATAGTGACTACAAGTGACCAAAATAAGTATTTGAGGACGAGCTGTACAAAAATTGAAGGGGAGAAAAGCAATACTCAAGTGCCCTGTCGGTGTCCTTGCTCGGTGGAGTCGCGCAGGTAGAGTTGATGGTCTTTACACTCGTCGGTCTTCACACGAGGGCTGCTGCGAATGCTGCCCGCTGTGGCACCTACCACTTATATATTTGCCTGATTACCTGTGATTGAAGTCAGCTAGTCACGCCTCCCTATTTAGCAGACTGAAACTGTCCAGTCCCGCGATAGGCAAACGCAAAACCAAACGCCACTTCACACGTATTTACCAGGGTAAGACACACAGTAATTAAAGCAAAGTTTCCCTAGCAACATTACTATATTACCGAGCACAATGTAGGCCTATTGGGCATCATTTATCAATCTAATGTAGAAACGAGCGCAGATCCATGCACACAAACTTATGGCAGAGTTCACATGTGATTCATGAAACAATTGTATGCTGCCAATCTCATCATATGAATGATCTCACATTGATAAATGTGGTGGCAGAAAACAATCATCATTGGAATATCACGTCCCTAAAAAAACCCTGAAAAGCCTGGCCCCTAGAGTTTACGACATGGAGAAACGAAACCCCGGCCAAGAAGAGGAAGTAATCTCATGAAAGAGAAATTGATTTTACTCCAAAACACCCATTAACCTTGTAATTGCAAACAATTAGGCTACATTAATCTATATTATTTAGTTCCCCTCACTCTACAACAAATATTTAAAATTTAACGGAATTCAGAACAGATCAAGTGCATCTTTACAAGTGCAGTCTCGACTCTGTAATAAGAACGAAACCCTAATTGGAACTGCTCATATAAACTATTACTAGAAATATGACCACGGAGCTGGGGTGCAACAATCTTTTCAAGAATTTTTGACAAAAATGGCAGATCTAAATAGGACGATAATTATCAAAGTTCTTTGAGTCAGTCCCCAGTTTCTTTAGAGTGAGTGTTATGACTGCAGTTTTAAATGCAGTAGGGACAGTACCAGAAAGAAGTGATGCATGCATGATGTCTGTGATTAAAGAGGAAAGTAAAGGTAAACCAGCTTTAAACAAGTGAGTCAGTAATGGATCCAGTTGACACGTGGCAGATTTTGATTTTTGTACAATGGAACATATTTCCTCCACTGTTGGAAGTCTAAAAGTAGAAAAAAAAATAGAAACAAGATAATGAAGATAACACTGGGCTAGAATTAGATGTATTACAATCAGAGTTTGGTAGAACCAGTTGCTGATGAATGAGTTCAATTTTCTTGGTAAAAAAAGAGCATGAATGCTTCACACAGCTCAGTAGAGTATATATGAGAGTTTGAAAAATCAGGTGGCTTTAAAATAGTGTTAACCACAGAGAAAAGAGATTTTGTGTTCCCCACACCAGACCCAATTAAACTAGTATAATAATCTGATTTTGCAGTAGAAAGTGCAGCCTTGTAAACTTTCATATGGTTAGCATACAGTTTTTATGAACTGCGAGTCCAGTCTTAACATATAATCATTCCAATCGACGACCCTTGACCCTTGATGGAGTTCTGATGTAAACCAGGGTGCAGAGTTGTCAAACGAAACATTCCTGGTTTTCAATGGAGCACAAGCGTCAATGATCATTTGGAGATTATTATTGTAGTGCTGGACTAAATCATCAAGAGTCCATGGATAGTCATAACAGGGAAGTGTGGAAAAACATGCAGTGAGGCATTAATATTCTAAATATTATGAAAAGTAATAGTACAACTCAGATTAAGCTTAGATACAGATAAAGAGACATTGAAAGACATCAACAAGTGATCAGACAGTGATAAATCAGAGGTAGTGTAATTATCTGGAATCACACCTGAACAGCAGACCAAATACAGAGTATGACCTTTTGAATGAGTTTGCACCTTAATAAATTGCTGTAACCCAAAACTATCCAAACATGATAAAAACTCATTTGAACATGAATTTTCTGCGTTGTCCTCATGGATATTAAAATCCCCAACCAAAACCACATTTTTTTGCGACAAGGAACAGAGAGAAATTCCTGTAAGAATACAGGATTGGCCTTTGGTGGCCTTTACACCACAGCAAGAAAGGTTGGAACAGATCCTACAATTTGCAGAGCAACAGATTCAAATGATGTACATTCTGTTACAGGAAGAGTTGTAACTTTCAATTTTTCCTTATGTAATATTGCAAGCCCCCCACCCCAACCGACAGTGCGTGGTTTGCTGGTAAAAACATATCCAGGAGGAATAGAATGAATTAAATGGAAAAAAAAAAAAAAAAAATTATTTACTCCTTTGCCAGTCTCAGTTGAACAAAGAAAATCGAACTTATGATCAAACAGGTCATACACTAAAGGACCTTTGCTGGAAAGTGACTGAATATTCCATAATCCGAATAAAAGATCGGTCTTACCAATGTTAGTGATAGTCGCCTTAGTTAGCTTTGCTAACACACTGTGATCAACAATCCGAGTATGTTTCCTTGGAGGATGAGGGTTTGAAGACCAAAAGGATGGAATTGCACTTGCAGAGACAGGTTTTAAAACTCCGGTGAGATCCACAATGGACAAATTTTCGGCACGCTATAAAAGAAATATCCTGATGTGCTTGCCGTAATGAACGTGTAACTTCAACAATTCCGCTGTCGAGTATTGATAGAGGGAAAACACTGGATAAAAAATTGAGCCGAGAATAATCCACACAACTGCAAGCCAGAAAGGCAGTTTGACGATCATCATAACCGCAGCTGAGCAGGAGGTTTTAGGAGAAGTCTGACAGCCGAAAGTCCTTCCAGATCCAATAACGCCGGGAACAATCTACAGATAGCAAGTAGCGGTAGACAAAATCTCGTCCAAACATACAAAACTTGTATAAAATAGTCCAAGCAGGTGAATAATTCAGAATAAAAATTTTAAAAACGCAGATAAACACAAGTAAACTAAAATCCTTCTCAGAGCAGTGGTTGCTAACAGTGCCAGCGTTCGCCCTGGAAGTCGATTCATCCTTTTGGTTTTTGGATTTTGGTACTTTAGTCCAAACATTCATCCTCATTCATGTCCATAATGACAGAAGATGAGGATAAAAGGATGAATAAGGAAATGCAAGCCAGTAACCTTTCAAACATGAGACTGCTAGAGTAATTTTGTCTGTCTGTGTATTTATGTTCATTTTATAATTATTTTTTAATATTTGTGAAAGAATTAACATCTGTCTCTTCCTGGCTTCAAAATGTACGCTTGACACTGATTGAACAAGAGCAAATTCAGATTCATACTGTAATATTATTAAGCATGTAAATATGGTCGAAGTTCTCTGTATAAGAGAAACTTTGAAAATGTCATGAGTCAGAAGAGGTTATACTGTACGCCCTCGCTATGCATTCAAATGAAAATGAATACAGGCATGCACTGCCTGGTCTCGATGGGAATGTTTGCACAAATGAATATCATCATGCATCTTTTCTTTTTAAGTGAATTTTATTGGTGAATTAAGCTGATAATTTTCTAATGTTCTGATGATTCACTGTTGGAGTTGAAGTGCACTGTACAGTTCATTGAATCATGGAATGTTTCTTGTGAGTTGTCCATGGTTTGACTTTCAGTAGATCACAATATTTACATAATATTCATTAGATTTTTAGTTTTGTTATACTTTAAGTTGGACTTAAAGGGATAGCTCACCCAAGAATTACAATTCAGTCATCGTTTATTCACCCTCATGTCGTTCCACACCTGTATGAATTTCCTTTCTTCTGTGGAACACATAAGATATTATGAAGAACATCAGGGACCAAACAGCATTGCTTAGAAGTGTAGCTTCTTGTTAGTTATTTGTTCCATTTGAATACGTACATATATGTTTCAATCTATTTATTTTAGTGGGCCAACAATCAGCGCCATAAGAGTGCACATGTACATAAATGCGGAAGGAATATGATGTACGAGGGAACCTTTGATAAATCGAACATCAAATAAAGCAAAGTGACAGGGAACAAAAAACACTGAAGTAGTCATCAGGTGCCATGTTCGTTAGCAGCATCCCAGAGAAATTAAAAGGATTAATTAGCAGAAGCAGTAAATTTCATAATCTTGCTTTGCAACACTTAATTGCTGTTAAAAATAACCAATTATTGTGGCCCAAATCAGACTCAGGAATGGACTCTGCACTTCTTATCCCAGTTTTAGGAGTTTAGTCCATTAGTGTTACAGATGTCTGAGCAGCTAGAGAACAAAACAAGTCCAAACCTGTCTGCTGCATCAACACCAGAGAGAGAAATCACATCAGTCAGTGTGCAATTGAATTTGAGTGCAATGACTCAGACCTTGCTCACTGCAGGTTATTTGTTAGATTCTCAAATAGATTAGATTTGTTAATGGTCTTTGCCTTCTGCGTACTGCCAGTAGAGCAGAAAGTGTTGCAATAGGTTTAACTATGACAAATGATGAGGGAAATGAGGAGGCAATGAAGCTCATCTCATAAGATGACAGTTTAACCATTAGTGTGCATCCTAAAAAAATTTCTTCATTATTAGCTGTCACACGTAACAGGAGCAGATGTTTCATGATCTAAATCAGCAGTTCTTATTAGCTGTTGGGTTGTGACCTTATATTCGGTTGCAGACAGCAGGGAAATAAAACAGCGCTACATACAATTAATGCAACTAACCACCCTTATGGAAAAGAAGTACATTTTAGCATACTTACATATTTTAAAGGGGTCATATGTTGTGATTTCATGTTTTTCTTTCTCTTTGGAGTGTTACAAGCTGTTCGTGCATAGATAAGATCCCTAAAGTTGCAATGACTAAAGTCTCAAACCCAAAGAGATATTCTTTACAAAAGTTTAGACTCGACCACGCCCTCCTAAAATGCCTCATTTAAACACGCCCCCATATGTCTACATCACTGTGTGGGATGATTTGCATAACACCACCCAAATGTTCTTGCAAAGAAAGAAGGCGTAACTTTTATTCTCGCTGTAGTATTGTTGCCGCCATGTCACGGAGACACTGTGATTTGTTGTGAAGGCGAAACTACTTTGTTTGGCCTTCCAAAAGAGGACACAACTAGAAATCAGTGGTAAAGTTTTATTTACAACACTGTTCCAGAACAGTTCAACCCAAATATTCAGATATGTGCAGCACATTTTACGGAGGACTGTATCCTGAACCTGGAAAAGAACCTGTTTGCACATTTGCCTCTTGCACATTCCTGTGTATCTTAATATTTAAGACTACAGTATAATGCACACATGCACATTTGTCTCTTGTACAGTCCTGTGTATCTTAATATTTAAGACTACAGTATACTTTCATGCACATTATGTTCTGTTCTATATTTAATTCTACAGTGTGCATCTTTTTTTATATTTTATTCTTATATTTTTATTGTTTACTTTTATTTCATTCTTTCATACCTATATTTATGTATATTTTCATCTGTGTTGTATCCGTTAATAATTGCACTGTCCATGGAGCGACTCACATTTCACTGCTGGTTATATATGCTCTATATAATCATGTATGTGACGAATAAAAGTCTTGAATCTTTAAAGTAGCCTACAATGCTGTCTACACAAAAGGCTGTCTATACATACAAAAAAAGTGGGGCAGTTCCAATTTTGCAAGGACAGTCTGGCGTTTCTGACTCACAGCCTGTAAGTACGTTTTCATATTAAAAGATGCTCCTGTTTTTTTTTTTCTTCTCCTTTTCATATTACAGGTGCTCCTGTAGCTCAAGTGGTAGAGCATTGCCTTACGAAGTGCAAGGTTGGGGGTTTGACTCCCCGGGAACACATGCTAGGTAAAAATTGATAGCCTGAATGCACTGTAAGTCGCTTTGGATAAAAGCGTCTGCTAAATGCATAAATTTAATTTTATTTAATTTAAAAGAATTTGCCACTGATGATTCAAATGCGAGTTTTGAGCAATGTAGAGTAGCGCTTGTTTCTCTAGTCACAACATGGTTTTATGTTTACACTGTGCGATATGCAACACAACGTGTTGAAAATATAGTGTAAGTCATTATAATCAGTAATTATGTCCCCACTGGATGCAACAAATGCCTCATTTGTAATGGGTTTTATTGGTTTTGTGTCATCACGCCGTGCATGACAGTATGGCAAGGGGCGTAACATTTCTGTCACACGCTTGAAGCATTCGGCCAATCACAATGCACTGGATAGCTGGCCAATCAGTGTACACCTCGCTTTTCAGAACGATAAGGTTTGTAAAAATTGACACATTTCAGAAAGGCAGGCATAGAGGAGCAACAATAGTGTACAGTATGTGGAAACCAATGTATAAACACATTGCATTACACCAAATACACAAAATAATGTTCTTTTTAGCAACGTCATATGACCCCTTTAAATGAATATACTTAAAAGAGTAGTTCACCAAAATTTTCTGAAAATGTACTTACTGTCATACCATCCAAGATGTAGAAGAGTTTGTTTCTTCATCAGAACAGATTTAGAGAAATTTAATGTCACATCACACGCTAATCAATGAATTCTTTAAAAAGGGTGCCATCAGAATAAAAGTTTAAACAGTTCATAAACATCACAATAATCCACAAGTAATCCATATGACTCCAGTCCATGAATTAACATCTTGTGAAGCAAAAAGCTGTTTGCAAGAAACAAATCCATCAAGGCATTTTTACCAAATCTACCACATTTAACCACATCTGATGAAAATACATATTGCATAATATCTCTTCCTCCAGTGAAAAAGTCCATCTGTTGTTGTTTTCTCACATCAAAATCCACCAAAATATTTGTTTAAATGTGTTTTGGACTGTGGTAAATGGTGCCTAATCTGGGCATATTTCTCTCCTGATTATATGACTTTTTCACTGGAGAAAGCAACATTATGGATAGAGGACTCAATTTTTATTCAGAAGAAGCAGTTTGAAGATAAAGACATTAAAACACAGCTGTTCAATTGACTGGAGTTGTGTGGATTACTTGTGGATTTTTGTGATGTTTTTATCAGCTGTTTAGACTGCTGTTCTGAGGCACCCATTCACTGCAAAGGACCCGTTGATGCATAACAAAATAGGGTAAGGAAAAAGGCTGGTTGCATTAAAGTCTTTCCATCCTAAATTAAGCTCTATTGTATTTTGGTAAACGTTCATCCGTCACCTGTTAGAAGAAGCCAAATCAGGCAGATGCCAACATGGACAGGTTGCGTGACATGCTGTCATCCATGTAGCCATTCGATGTCCAGTGTAAAGCCAGGGTCCTGAAACGAAACCATCTAAGTACTACTGATGTCATAAATGTTACATTTGATGTGGGCAGCAGGGAAGCTGGCATTTCAAATTCTCTTTTCAACCACTACAGTGGTGAAGTTTTACTTCAATGGGCTGGGTTGTTCTGGACTATGACTAACAAATGCTGTTTGCATCAGATAAGGCTGATAAAACAACTACCAAACAATCTCTTAGGGGTTTAAATGGGGATCATACATAGAATTCTGGTATTTTCACAGAAGAAAAGGATGTTCTTGGCTATAAAACCCACTGATTCTGATCCAGTAACAGCAGAGGCTGAGGGGCAGAATAATGTCCTCACATTTTTTACATTTACATTTGCATTTGTCATTTAGAAGTTGCTTTTATCCAATGCGACTTACAAGTCTCAGTTGGTCTAGGACAGTGCACATAGCAAGGATTTTTTTTTTTTTTTTTTAAATTAGACCAAAACGAATAGAATAGGTAAGTGCTACTATTAATTGGTCAGGTGATGGCAAAAAAGATTTGTCTTTAGATGTTTTTTAGCTGCTTTGGATTGAGATCATCAACAGGTCATTCCACCAGTTGGGGACAGTCCAGGAAAAAGTCCATGAGAGTGATTTTTTGCCTCTTTGGGATGGCACCATGAGGCGTCATTCATTTGCAGAACTGTGCAGATTCTGGAGGATGCATAGGTCTGAACTAGTGAGTTTAGGTATACTGGTGCCATGCCAGTGGTTGTCTTGTAAGCAAGCATCAGTACCTTGAATTTGATGCGAGCGGCTATTGGCAGCCAGTGCAAGTTGATGAAGAGAGGTGTGACATGAGCTTTCTTCGGCTCATTGAAGACCACTCTCGCTGCTGCATTCTGAATCAGTTGCAGAGGCTTGATAGTACATGCAGGAAGGCCCGCCAAGAGAACCTGCTGCTAATTATAATTAATTAATTATAATTAATCGCTCCCATTATAATCAACGACTCTGTCTACAGTTCAAGAACCCAATGTGGTGCCTCATTCAGTTGGACACTCGATTTCTATTTTTGTCAAGTAGCACAGTTACATCAGTCACTTTATTCACTTTATTTATGACTTTATATGTCATATGTTATATATGGTCTGCTACAGTATGTATTTATTTTGTTTTATATTTAAATAACTTCTAATGGTTACATTCAAGCCAGCTTGTGATATGCTAAAATAAATTGAATGCTAAAATTAACTAAATATGAGTAAGAATCACATCTATTGATTTATTTAGAAACCATTATTTAAAATACCATTCATACAGTGACTTAAAAAAAAAAAAAACCTCTGAAAGCTATGATTACTGTTTTAATTTCTATATTAAAATGACAAGGCAAGATAGTAAAAATGTTAAGTGGTGCGACTCCCCCAAAACGTAATGATTATGAAATTACTAATGAATCATTTGTTATATTAAGAAGTCATTAATTATATTCATGAAGTTTTCTTAAAAAGTTTTTCAAAATATGTATTTTAAACTGTATTTTTACTTTTCTTTGTGATCTGACTCTCTCATATGTAATAGGCATACTTCTATTCCTCAAAACCTGCAGTATTCATTTTATATTCATTCAGAAAATGATTGCTGTTGTCCCACAACAATTTATAAAAATATTTTGTTTATTTTATATTATTTAGGAATATTATTGATGTTTTTTTTTTTTTACTGTGGTTTTATTGTGTGGGTAATTAAACTTTTTTGTATGAACCCCTGTTATCTTTACTAACTATTTTCTTTTCTCTGATGTCAGTTAGTGGCATGTGACATGCAAGTAAACAGATAAAATATATGCTGCATATATAATGCATTAAAATCCCAGTGGATGCAGAAATCAAGAGTTTGTGAGAAGCAGCCTTTACTGTCAAACAAACCGCACAAAAGAGATGTTTGCACCCCAGGCTTCCGATTTCAGCCAAATAAAACTGTTAATGATAAGAGTGATTAAACGATTTTCGAATGTTCATTTTTTTCAAGAGGTAACTCTTTACATGATATGTGACCAAACCCACCATGCAAGTGGTGCAGAATGCGGCAACTACTACATATAAATGAATTAATAAATATGCCATTCTCAGTTAAGCTATATTGTCATATATCTCAAGCAGTAATTACGCAACTGGGGACAAAAAGTGGTTGAAAAGACAATGGTCTTTTCTGTTTGAAGTGAACTAGTGACCTGCCTCTCACTCTCAGTTCATCCTCACAGGCTTTCATAGAGTGTAAACTGGAGCTGTTCTTGTCAACACACTGTAAACACACACACAGAGTGTGAGCGGGAAGAATTGACATGCTGCTCACGACTCGTGTGGGGAGACTCAGGCTTTCATCCAGCACTGTGCTGTCTACTGAACTGGTGACAATGAGCAACAAAGATGTTTTATTTCAAAAATAGTTCAGCTATCAGAATGAGACACAAAAGATATACTGTTTACATGTTGCCATATGATTATAATGTAAAAAGAGGCAAACTGAATCAAATGATGTAGGAAAAAAAAAAAAAAAAAAAATTCAGAATGAACTTTGCTGGCTTCTCAAGTTTAATATTTATAGTCAGGGGTGTAAGGGAAAATGAGTCAATTTAGCTCAAAGGAAATTATTTTTGATTTTATAGGGAATTTGAACAGAATCACTGTTTTGCGGTTGATCAACTGAATCTGCCAGCGATTCATTGAACGAGCCGTATAACATCAACCCTGCAGTGGATATTAAAATCCAAAATATAGTGAAAACACTATTAATCAGCACAGTAACACAATCGGCAGTTTAAGACATTATCTTGTAAGCACAAAGCACAAAACACAAGACACTTCTCTTTTCAATGTAAATAAGACTTTGCTGGATAAATCTAAGACAATATAAACTAATCTAACACATAAACACATGCACTCACACATTCACACAAGTTGTAGGAAGAGAGAAAGTGAGGAAAGAATGAGTTTAAGAGAATGGAAATGTGAAATCCCAAGTTTATAGCAATATGTGCAATTGCATAGACCTGGACAACCATCAATCACTTAATTAACCCTTGCATTGAGTTCCTCAGTGAGGTTAAAATTTATATTAAATGCACCCGTTCAGAAACTCTCAACAGGAAAGAAAAGAAACTAAAGTAAGAGAAAGAAAAGAGTAAAGTTTGACGAGACTATAGGTGGCGTTTCTCCTCATGGTTTTAGAGGAGCTGCTGGCATGTTAGCCTGAGCATGTTGGAACGGCGCTCGAAGAATTCACTGGCAAAAAGCATGGCTAAAAGCCCTAATGCAAAAAGTGATGACTAAAAGCAATGGTCAAAAGCCGACAAGGCAACAAGCATAATTTGATGGTGTGCTGAGTATTTAAACCGGGCTGTTGGACACATCCCAAATGGTGTCTTGACCAATAAGACATTGTCTTAGCTTGGGGTGTCGATATGTTTCTCCTCCCAATACATACTGTAAATCAACATGTTATCATATCAGTCACATGGTCCGAAATTACATACTGTTGATCAAAATGTTTTGGTATTGGTTTCTTTGTCAGGAATATAATACATTTAGCAGACACTTTTATCCCAAGCAACTTACAGTGCATTCATTCTAACATTTTTTACCTAACGTGTTCCCAGGGAATCAAACCCCCAACCTTACTTTTAGCAGACACTTTTATCCCCCACTGAGAGAGACACACACACACACACACACACACACACACACACACACACACACACACACAATCCCAAGCAACTTACAGTGCATTCATTCTAACATTTTTTACCTAACGTGTTCCCAGGGAATCAAACCCCCAACCTTGCGCTTCATAACACAATGCTCTACCACTTGAGCTATATATATATATATATATGTAAATAACCATGCTATGTGTACTGCATTAGACTATGTCTGCAAAATGTATGAATATAAATCTTGTCCACCCCTAGCAAATGTTTATTTTCTGACTTATCAAAAAAAAAAAAAAAAAAAAAAAAAAATGGTTTTGTGATATTAAACAGTTCATGATCCTTGATAGTCCATAGGTGCTTTGAAAAGTATGAATGTGAATCCAGAAGCATAAACAAACCAGAAACCAACCTGAATCTTTAGAGCTCTTGTGTTGATGTTTGTGACATGCTGTTTGAACCAGGACTCTGTGGAGAGTCCAAAATCGTCACACTGGAGAAATCATGTGCACCACAGCAGGTGTCTGCAGCCTCTTTCTCCTCTCAGTAAACAGGCCAGGGTGCCGTAGCTCATCCAAGAACAGATTTTCATGCAATGTTAAGCTCTGCAAATACTGACAGAGTCCAGTTCAGGTAAAAACCTGGAACTCATAATTAAAGATGCGGTAAGTAGGCTGCCACCCTCAACCTAAATCTCCACCCTCAGACAAAATGACTGGCAAAATGAAAAGGAAACAAAAAAAAAAAAGAGAAAAAAAGGTTTAATTACCCAGCTGTTCAAGACTGATCAGAATATTTGCTAATAGAACTAAAATTATACAACTGATATGGGCCTTTGCATGTTAATTAATAATTTGACTGCTCTCCAGTGAAAATAATAATTCCCGTTCCATAGCATTCAACACTGAAGAGAACATTGCTCCACTTAGCCTAATCGTTACTTTTAAGGAGAGGAGTTGAAGACAACACTGTGGCATTTGCTGGTGAATAATGTACATCACAACAGCTAAAAGGATGCCAAGAACTGTATGATCAACGAATACTCAGCGCTCAGCCACAGTCTGGGGTCAAGTTCTGTCCACACCCTCTCCACTTTAATGGGCGATTCTCAAGAGTTTTGAAAGTCAGAGAAAGGTATTGATATTTCAGAAAATGATATGAATATTTCATCCTTTGGAATTATGTAAATACTCTCTCTGGCCAAATGTAGAAATGTATAGGTCAAGAGAATGAAATGGATAAGAGATAATGGAAAGTCGTCCGTTTCTCTCCTAGTCAACATTCTTTGACCTTTCTTTTCTCGCCTAGGGTTATTCCCATATTGATTTTTCCAGATTACCCCAGATTAACGGCTGTTATCAGCCCCCCATGCTCAATACCATCTAAACTCACTTTCCTCTCTGTTTGTCTTCAGTCCTTAATATTTACCAATGCTCACACGTTCAGTGTAGCCTCAACCCACCCGCTGCACTTCCACCTGACCCACATCAGCAGAGACGACAGGTGACGAGATTGTGATCAGTTTTTGCTAAGTAATAAAAATCAATTCAATCTCTGGACTTTTAGATAACAGTTATTGTATTTGCTTGAGGAGTAAATGGATTTGAATTGATTTGATGGACAGGGGTGTCATGCCCCCTTTTTTTCCTTTAGTTGGGTGTGGTGTTGTTTTGGTTTCGGTTGGTTTGGTAATGTAACATTACTGTGCCAAGATCATAATTTGTAGTACTATATGTATGAATTTGATATGTACTTTAATATTGAATATACAAATGATAAGAAAATAATAATTATTAATATAAGTGATTATGACTGGCTGGTCTCTTTATTTTACCATTAGTTCTCTTATTTTATTTTATTTTATTTTATTTTATCAGCATTCTGAATATTAAAAAAGAAAAGCACACCAAAACTGCATTTACATGAACAAATTAACATGATAAAAAATACAGTAAAACAGCTATATTTGAAATATTATTACTATTTAAAATAAAAAAAATTCTATTTAACCATATCTCAAAATATAAGATTTTGCTGATTTTGTGCTCGAGAAATATTTCTCATTTTCAATGTTGAAAAGAGTTTTTGCTGCTTAATATTTTTGTTCAGGATTCTTTGATGAATAGAAATGTCAAAAGAACAGTTTTTATTTGAAATAGAAATTGTTTCTTGAGCAGCAAGTCAACATATTAGAAAACAGTTCTTTTAAATTGTAATAATATTTCAAAATATTACTGTTTTACTGTATTTTTGATTTAAAAAGACAGTCAATAAGATGACTATAAGACCTCTTTTTGAGACATTTTTTGATATTTATTTTATAATTGCTATAAATTGCCTAATTTTTTATTCTTAAAATTCCATAAAAAGTTTTTTCTTTTTTCTAGCACACTAACTAAAGTTACGAATCCAAGCAAGTATCTTAGCAAGGCTGTTAGTTGAATAACCCATGTAATACGAGCCAGAAAAGTGATGCAGCAGAGGAGGTTTTGCTGGATCGGTGTTTTTTTTTTTTTTTCCTCTGTTTTTGCACAGAATTGCAAAGGTCAGTATGGACAGAATTCCTTAGAGAGCTGGTGATGTTCCCAAAATCAGCTGACCAGCTCTCTTTATCTGTGTTTCCTGAGTTTTCTTACAATTATGATTTTGATCATGTCACCAGAAGCATTTGTTCCCCCCAGAGCAACAGAATAACACAGAGAGCAGCATGTACAGTACAGCCAATCCTGAGCAAAAGCAAGACCATTAACTCATGGCTTATGGAGTCAGACCTGATGGCAAAAAGTTACAATTCGTCCCTGAAATCTCAAGATCAAGTGTTCAGCTGCAACAAACCAAAAGATAAGAAAACCTGTAGTTATATTTGTAAGGGTATTGTCACTAAGGGAGAGAGGTTTGTTTCTGGCTACACACCTACTGTACAAGCCTTCAAAAAGGAAAAGACCACTCAACAGAAACAACAGCTTACTTATTGTCAGAACAGGGCTCTAGAGAGAGAAAAAGAAATTGGATCTTGACAAAAAAACATCTTATTTCTCCAAATAAATTTTTCTAATGTCTATTTCTTGATCTTTTATTTTTGTCATAGTATCTGTTCTTTGATCAGTTCATTTATTTCTGTTCTTTAGTGTTATCAGCTTTTCTTTCATATTTTCACACCCCAGGACTGTTTGTTGTGTTTTCAATCCCCCATGTGCTCTGTGTGACTCAGTTTTCTGTCTATGACTGATTGTCATTTGGTTCAGGTGTGTCTTGTTAATGATCCTCATTTACCAATGTATTTAAGTCGTGTTCAGTCCTGTGTTCCCTTGTCTGGTCTACTACGTCCCTACATGTAATCCTGCCTGGCCGTCCTGTATTTGCCCTATTGTGGATTATTAAAGACTATTTGCATTGTTCGTCGTTTTCTTCATTTATATGTGTCTCTGCCTCGGGCTCCACCACCACCTGCTCCGCTACTGTCGGTTGGTCCCCTGGGGGCCAGCATCCTTTCCTCCACCTTGGCTCCTCCCTCTATCAGCTCTACCATAGGCCACCATCCTGGCTGGGAGCTGGGTCCCGCCTGGCTCCTCCTGCTTCCTCCTGTCTTCTCCCTGGCTCCTCCCTCCTTCTGATCCGCCCTGGACTCTCTTTATCGTCCTCCTCATGGGTGTCCGTCCTCCGCCTGAACCTGTACTGTTTGCCTGCCTTCCTGCCTTTATCATTTGTTCTTTATCATTTTAAAAAGCTATTAGGCCTGTTTATTAAAGGATATATATTATAAAAGCTAATAGGCCTGTCTTTTTAAAAGAAAAGTGGAAAAAGCAATATTATGGATAGAGGACATATTTTAGCTGTAAGCAAAAATTAGAAGTTATAAACGTCTTACTGATGGGTTTGTTTCTTACAAACATGCAGCGTTTTACTTCAGTAATATGTTAAGTGATGCACTGAAGTCGTGAGGATTATTGTGATGTTTTTATCAGCTGTTTGGACTTTCATTCTGACGGCACCCATTCACTGCAGAGGATCCATTGGTGAGCAAGTGATGTAATGCTACATTTCTACAAATCTGTTCTGATAAAGAAACAAACTCATTTACATCTGGGATGTCCTGAGGGTGAGTACATTTTTAGGTAAATATTTCTCTAAAGCTGTTTGCTCACAAAACTTTTGCGTTCCCCTGAGAAATTTTGCGTGGAATGAGGTGGGAGGAAACCTTTAGGGGCTCCATAATACGGGACATAAATGAGATGAGAAGAAAACATTTATTTCAGTGCAACAAATCTTTGGCATTCTCTAAGGAAACTGGTGATGGAAATATATGAGTTAGATATGAGATAGAAAAACTATATTTCAATGCAAAGTTTTTTGGGTGAACACAGTACTTTTTGCAAGAGAATGCAAAGTTTCTTCGGGGAACTCAAAAGTGTGAAGCCCGAGTCATTGAAATATAATTTTTTCTCCCATCTCATATTTTTTCCATCACCAGGAGCTCTGTATAAATGAACATTTGGAGTAGTGCTAAACCCAGAGGTAAACTCAACTTTACTTCTCAATTAATGCTAATGCAACAACTCAAGTTTAATAAACTGACCTTTCTCAGAAATATTCAGTAATTTTAGCTTCACATCCTCTTTTCTGTTACTTCTTTTCTAGTGAGCAGATTTTCGTTTGTTCTCTGTCAACATGACTCACAGATTAAACTTCTCGCATCTGTGCAGATTCAGAACATGCAGCAGAATAGAGGATCAGATGGGTTTTTGAAGTGAGTGGAAGAGACCACAGACTGAAATATTAAAGGGGTCATGTGGTGCGATTTCTATTTTTCCTTTTCTTTAGTGTGTTATGTAGCTATTTGTGCTTGTATAAGATCTGCAGAGTTACAAAGCTCAAAATCTCCCACAAAAGGATTTATTCTATCTAAAAGAGAAGGCTGACATGTCTATGCCACGATGTAGTGTTGCCGCCCAAATGTTAATGCAAAGAAAGAAGGCGTGGTTTCAGGAACTGCAGTAGTGTTGATGCAGCCATGTCAGGGAGATGCTGTGTGTTTCTATGCAAAAGCAAAAGCACTTTATTTGGCCTTTCAAAAGTAGATGCAATGAGGAATCATTGATTAAGATTTATTTACAACAGAACAGCACGACCCAGATGTTCGAATTTGAACGCATTTTATGGACGACAGTTTTGTGAACATAGGAGAGTAACCTACAAGGCTGGCTGTGCAAAGGCTATTTAAAAAAAGGGTCAATTCCGACTTTGCTATGACAATCTGATGCTTATTCTGAATCAGCTACTGTAAGTATGTTCCCTTTCAGTTGGTCACTCTTGAAGTCACGTCGGTGACCGACGAATTGGGATCTCACTTAATTGGGATCTCACTTAGAGAGACCAATCTACTTTGAGATTGCATCCAGCTGTCACTGATCACAGCATGAGCATAAAAATGCAGCAGGTGCAACACATACCAGCTTTACGCTTCGGAGCATTTCCCTCAAAGAGCCTATTTCTCTAAAAGAGCTTACAGGGGTGCGTCTTTGTAAAGATGATAGATCGTCTTTTTAAAGATGCTGTTTCACCCGTGTGTTTCTGGATGCGGTCATTACCTGGCGCCGGGTGATGGTTGCGATCGCTGCCTCACGTGTCTGGGCATTTAACACACTGAGGTGGCATTTGTGAATGAGTCATGTTCCCATTGTGGGAATATGACCATCTCGGAGCTGCTGGCCAGGCTCCGTTTCCTCCAGGGGGGCGGAGTTCCATTGCCTCTACCACGATCTAGTGCTGCCAGGCGAGGGCTACTTCTAGCAGTAGCACAGGTGGTTTGAGGGTTACAGTGGTGGCAAACCTCTCAGGCAACCAACCCTCAGGGGACCATCGCTCCTCTAGCGCCTCACAACCAGTTGAGCTGCCAAAAGAAGCACCCAGCCCACCTTGCTGGCTTCTGCGGACCATTAGCCTTGGCTGTGCAATTTGGTTCACCTGGCATCCCACCAAGTTCAATGGCATCCGCTTCACAACAGTGAAGGTGGCCGATTCTCCTGTCTTCCTGGCGAAGGATGCGATAGAGCCTGTCACTCCAGCTGGTATGAATACAGGGTGTTACAGCCCCTACTTCATTGTACCCAATAAAGGCGGTGGGTTACTACCAATCTTGGACCTGCGTGTCTTGAACCAGGCCCTTCGCTGGTTACCATTCAAGATGTTGATGCAGAAACACATCTTCTTGTGCATCCGCCCCCGAGATTGGTTTGCAGTGATCGAATTGAAGGACGCATATTTTCATGTACCGATCCTTCTGCACCACAGACCATTTCTGTGGTTCACGTTCGAGGGATGTGCATTTCAGTACAAGGTTCTTCCCTTCGGGCTGTCCCTGTCTCCCCATGTCTTCACGAAAGTTGTGGAGGGGGCTGTTGTTCCCCTCAGAGAGCAGGGTGTTCACATCCTCTCGATGATTGGCTTATACTAGCAAAGTCTCGGGATCAGTTGTGTGACCACAGGGACCTGGTGCTCCGGCACCTCAGCCAGTTGGGTCTTCTGGTCAACTGGGAAAAGAGCAAACTCTCCCCGACACAGAGGATCTCTTTTCTCAGTATGGAGTTGGATTCGGTCGAACAGACAGCATGCTTCACAGAGGAACGTGCGCGGTCGGTGCTGAACTGCTTGAATTCATTAAAGGGCAGGATACCGGTGCCACTGAAACTATTTCAGAGGCTCCTGTGGCATATGGCAGCTGCAGCGGCAGTTACGCCACTAGGGCTGCTTCATATGAGACCGTTTCAGCACTGGCTTCATGGCCGAGTCCCGAGGTGGGCGTGGTAGTGCGGCACCCACCAGGTCCAAGTTACACCAGCCTGTCGCCAAAACATCACCCCTGGTAAGTTCCTCCAGGCCTGAGTGCCCCTAGAACAGGTCTCCACACATGCTGGGGCCATGTACAACAGGCATGCAGTGTCGGGGGTATGGACGGGCCCCCAGCTGCACTGGCATATCAATTTCCTAGAGTTGTTAGCGGTGTGCCTTGCCTTGAACCATCTCAAAGGGCGCTTATGAGGCAAGCACATGCTGGTCCGATCAGACAACACGGTGACCATTGCGTACAATTCACCCGCCACCTCCTCCTTTGTAGTCGGAAGGTTCTGAGGTCACTTTGTGCCATTCAAATTCTCGGTCTGCTTAACCATATGGCCAACAAGCTGTCACAAGCTACACTCCTGGGAGAATGGAAACTCCATCCCCAGACGGTCCAGCTGATTTGGAGACATTTTGGAGCTGCTCAGGTAGACCTGTTTGCCTCTCCAGAAACCTCTCACTGCCAGTTGTTCTACTCCCTGATTGAGGGAATACTCAGCACTGATGCACTGGCACACAGCTGGCCGCGGGGCCTGCACAAGCATGCATTTCCCACAGTGAGCCTTCTCGCACAGACTCTCGCATAGTGCATGGTCGAGGAGCAGGTCCTGATTGTGGTGCTGTATTGACCAACCCGGATCTGGTTCCCGGAACTAATGCTCCTCACGACAGCCCCTCCCTGGCAGATTTCTCTGAGGAAGGATTTACTGACTCAGAGACAAGGCACCCTGTGGCACCCGCATCTAGATCCTCTGGAAACTTCATGTCTGGTCCCTGGACGGGACGCGGATGATCTTGGTGACCTACCCTAAGAGGTAGTGGACACCATCACTGATCAGGGTCGTGCTTTCCTTTTTGCAGCAAGGGTTGGAGCGAAGGCTGTCCCCCTCCACCATTAAAGTCTATGTCGCTGCGATTGCTGCTAACCATGACCCCGAGGAAGGAAAGTCGGTAAGGAAGCATGACCTGGTCATCAGGTTCCTTAGGGGGGCGAGAAGGTTAAATCCTCCCGGGCCCTCCTCCACACCATCTTGGGACCTGTCTCTGGTGCTTAAAACACTACAGTAGGGCCCATTTGAGCCTTTGCAGTCAGTTGAGATAAAGTTTCCTTCAATGAAAACTCTGCTCCTGCTTGCATTGGCCTGCATCAAGAGGGTAGGGGACCTGCATGCATTTTTGGTTGACGATTCGTGTCTAGAGTTTGGGCCGGCTGACTCCCAGGTAATCCTCGGGCCCCGGCCCGGCTACGTGCCCAAGGTTCCCACTGCTTCCTTCAGGGATCAGGTAGTTAGCCTGCAAGCACTGCCCCCGGAAGAGGCAGACTCAGCCCTAGCTTTGCTCTATCCCATCCGTGCCTTGGGATGCTATGTAGACCGGACACAAAGCTTTAGGACCTCAGACCAGCTCTTTGTCTGTAACAGAGGCTGGAAGAAGGGGAAGGCCGTCTCTAAGCAGAGGATGTGCCCTGCCTACTCAGGTTGCGAGCTCACTCTACTAGAATTGTTGCATTCTCCTGGGCGTTGGCTCATTGCGCCTCACTGACAGATATTTGTAGAGTTGCGGGCTAGGTGACCCCCAACAAATTCACTAGATTCTACAGCCTTCGTGTGGATCCGGTATCCTCCTGTGTTTTCACCTCAAATGGGTAGAGGCACTGAGAGGCCCCAGTTTAGTGTTGGCTTGCTAAAACTGCTCCAGAGTGTCCATACTGTAGACCCTGTTGAGCTCCTCCATCCCCTCGACAGCCAGATGCGGCAGAACATCCGGTGCCAGTGCTCATTCGGTTCGGGGGCTTTATTTGGTGAATCCTTGAGAACCATGTGTAAAGTCCACGGTATAGCCTCAGAGCCCGTGTTTCCCTGGCAGATTTCTGCCATGTCCAAAAGGGTTTCAATTAGAGGTCAGCCGATTGATTGGCTGGCCGATTACATGGCCAATTTTTGGCATTTTTTTTAATTAATCAGTATCGTCTGATTGTGCTGCAAATTAGGCCAATTTATAGGCAGGTGCACTGACGGTTAGCTAAGCGTTGTTGCAGAACTCCCTTTGAGGCTGCGTGTGAGAGACAGAGCAGCTCACACTCTGAAGCAGCGGCTTTGCCCTTTACGACAACTGTGAGTGGAATTGATTTTTTTTTAGTTTCTAATTTGTTTTTTTTACTGTTAGGTCTGGTGCTAGAAAGTTATGTTTTTTATAGTTTATGCAAGTCATTTGCATGTAAAAGTAGAAACACGTTAAATTCAGATGAAACTTCTGTGCTGATTATAACGTGCACGTTAACTTTCCTCATGAAATGTGTGTGTAGGTCCAAAAATATCCTCCACGATGTCATCGCTCGTGGTCAGCGCACTCTTAAGCAGTTATGAGCAGCAGGCTGTGTAATATGTGTGAAATCTTTTATTTTTGTTTTTACTATGGCCATTTGACTTATAGCAGTGTCCAATGTTTCCCATACATTGAGTTATTTGTGATGACTCGCCACAAATTGATTTTCCAAAAGGCTTATAATTTGTTGACTAAAATGAGTGCTTCACTTTTCAGAATTGAAATGCAGCGCGGGTGTTTTTATATGAATGTAGCTTTGAAAAGAACCAACTGTCTTCAGAAAAGCTTCGATGTCATTTTCATTTTGTCTTTCCTATATTGCCTGATAAAGTAGCGTTTGTGAGCAGTGCTTATTTGATTACAGCCGTTACCGGAAAAACAGCTATATCTCTGCTTCAACAGCGCCTCCTGCTTGCAGATAATTAATTTGCAGTCTGTGGGAAACACTGGTGTCTGTCAATAAACATAAACAAAATCGTGCTTCAGAACTGTTTTGAGAAGGTGCTTAAGTTTTGAGACATGTATTATTACTCTAAATTGGGCTACTACTATTATAACTTTCTTGTACCCTGCAATAATAATTTGCTCAAACTCACTTTTATAAGATGAATGAAAAAAAAAAAGCAAATCGGCCAAACATATCGGCCAAAAAAATTGTCATCATATATCGGGCATCGGTTGCCCAGATTTATAAATATTGGCATCGGCATCGGCCAGTGAAATACCCATATCAGTCGACCTCTAGCATCAATCACATCTAATCTTCCATATGCACCTTAATGGATGTTCATATGTGTAAGTGCTTCCGAAACCTCTTTCGGGAAGGATGGAGCTTCCACAACATTCCTATTCCAAGTGGTATGGGTATGTTTTCCCATGGCGCTTTGGTAGGGATCCCAATTCATTGGTCACCGACATGATGTCGAGAGTGACCGACTGAAAGGGAACATCTCGGTTATGTATGTAACCCTCGTTCCCTGAAGGAGGGAATGGAGATGTCATGTCCCATCACCACGGCTGCTGTGCCACCACTGAACGGCTGGGTCACCTGCTCGGCTCCTCAGCAAAAACCTGGTATGCGTTGCACCTGCTGCCTTTTTTATGCTCACACTGTGATCTGTGGCAGCTGGATGAAATAATTGCATGCCAATGTACAATGGCTTGTTTAGTTTACACTTGAAGTAGATTGGTCTCTCTAAGCGAGATCCCAGTTCGTCAGTCACCGACGTGACGTCTCCGTTCCCTCCTTCAGTGAACGAGTGTGCATGAGAGAGAGACAGGGTCACATGATCGGGTGACACGGATTCTTAGTCGATGTTTTTGTACTGTATATGGTTACATGCATGATGGTTGTGTGTGTAATGCGACTCTGTTCCCTTTTCATGCTTGAACTGATGGTTAAAACTAAGGACATGATTTACTGTCTTTACATTTATATTGAAAGCTGATGTTGTATAAAAGCAGACTGTGCTTGTCGGAAGGAGGGGCTTTGTAGAAAACGACGTGATTGAGAGAGGCAGGGCATAGAGGAGCTACAATAATGTACAGTATTTGAAAAAGAAATTGTTTTTCGAACATAAAAGCATGTCAACATATTCTGTTACACCAAATACACGAAATTGTTTTTTGTTTATAAAACATAGAGCACAATTTGTTTGTTTATTTTTGTTAGAACATAAAGCACGTTTAATGTATTATAACATTCAATATAAATCACATTTCTTTTAAAATATGCCTATCTTGTAAAATATCACATTTCTCAGGTCACACATTTGCTTTGGAATGCCAAAACAACAACAACAACAACAACAAAAAACAATCAAACATATATTCATAAATCAATAGGGGTTTCAATAAATAGCAAGCCTTTATTCATATTGTATTTGTTTTCTTACAGCTCTTCTATCTGTATGTCGCTAATACCCATTTAATCTAGAATGCAAAGTATTCAGGATTTAGTTTTTTTTTAGGTTGCTGCTGGAAGAGGGGCTAGTGAGGCCAGCAGGGGGTGCTCACCCTGTGGTCTGTGTGGGTCCTAATGCCCCAGTGTAGTGATGGGCACACTATACACGCTTACACACACACACACACACACACACACACACACACACACACACACACACACACACACACACACACACACACACACACACACACACACACACACACACACAATCTTTACTTTGCACACAATTTCTGAAACCTGACATTCAAATACCAGAACCACACACCAAATCTGCAAAACCATACACTATGTTTCAATATCATAAAAAACTTTTTGCAAAACACAACACACATTCTGTATGTAACACACAAAAATCTAGTTTGATTTTTTATTATGGCAAAGTTGTTTGTTTATTTTTGATTTTTGGTTGTGTTTGTTATATTTTGAATGCAGTGCTTCATTTTGCAAGAGATGTGAGGCATTTTGTGTGTGCAATCCTTTGATTTGTGTGTAAAGTTTATTTAAAATTCATAAAACTTATGCAGACATTAAAAAACTGACCAAAATTGACCAAAGCAATTCAAAATCTTAACAAAAACTATGATAGCATATTAATGATATTAAAACACCACTGGTAATGTGAGATTAATAAAGTCAAATATTTTGTAATCCTTAACAGCTTGGTGGTTAGTATGCAGTTTTTGTGTCTAAATCATAATAATAAATTAAACAATCAAAAAAAAAAAAAAACTATTTAGACATGCTATTTGCATGTTTTTGTCAACTCTGTGGTGTTTATTTTTATGTTTATTTTTAAGACAAGGTATACAATATCTTCAGGGTCCGTGTGGAGAGATCACAGTGATGTTTCCATCAGGTTGTTGGACACAGTTCAGCAATTAAAGCAGCATTTCCGCAATAGCCATCCTCCAACTCTCTCCGTCCTCCTCCTTTCTGCAGTCTAGAACACAACTGCAAGCAAGGACATCTCTATGGCTTTTTGAGCAGATGTGCATATGGCTGTAAGCATTATGCATAATTGATGATCATTATCTAATTCACATTAAAAGCTGAATATATTCCCACATCCTACTCCTGGACTCAAAAACTCCTCCAACTCAGTAGCTGAACACACAAATTCCTTGGTGACTGAGGGCAAACAGACCTAGAGATGCAGTTGCCATTTCCATCCCCAGAAGCATCCCATAGAGGTTATCTTAACCCTTTTAGGAATAGTTCACACAAAAATTTGCTGAAAGTTTACTCACTCTCAGGACATCCAAGATGAGATAAGTTTGTTTATTCATTCATCAGAAAAGATTTGGAGAAATGCAGCATTACATCATTTGCTCACCAATGGATCCTCTGCTGTCAGAATGAGATTCCATATAGCTGATAGAAACATCACAATAATCCACAAATAATCACACAACTCTAGTCCATCAGTTAACGTTTTGTGGAGCGAAAAGCTGCTTGTTTGTGGAAAACAAATCCATCAAGGCATTTTTAACTTCATACTTTTGCATCTCGCTAAAATATGAGTCCTCTATTCATATCTCATCTGAATCAGAAGAGAAATATACTCAGATCAAGCCCTGTTTACAAGTGAAGACAGTCTAAATCAGTTTGGAAAAAATGAATTTTGGATTTTCATGTGAGATGACAATATGACTATTTTAGCCACAGTCATTTTGGTGTCAGTTTAAAACCTCACGTTGTGAGCACCTATTTAGTTAATGTTAATTAAATTTATTTTCCCTTTAAAAGGTGAATAAGATAATTTAGTATTTTAATTTTATTGTAATTATTTTACTTCAGAATATGTGTTTTGCAGAATTTAATTTATATCTGCGGATGCATTTGTCACTTGTGTTATTCATGCAGAAAGTGCAAAGCACTTGATTTTGGGAAAGGATAAAAAAACACATTTAAACTAATTTTTACTGATGACATTTGACATCATGATATTTCAAAATTTAGGTAAGAAGTCATTTAATTTAATAGCACATCTCATGTGGTAAATGAATTGAGTGCATTTAGGTTTATAGATTTGGTAGAGTTTAGTAGGGTAATCAAAGCCTTTTATACTACTAAGTGGAGGCACTGGCATTTGTGTGATCTGTTAAAATTGAGGGTAAAATGATTCACAAAGGAAGAACAACACCTGGGGGAAGGGCCAAATTATTTTCAGCTAACACTTCCTTCTTATATTCATAAAGTCGTCATTCTGTACAAATGCATAACATTGCTGTTCTCAATACAGATCCTGGAGATCAACCTTCATACTTGACAGAAAAAAGGGTTGCATTTGAATTTTGGTTTTAGTATGGGTACCTACTGTATTATTTATTTTTTCAAAAAAATGTAACCAATTTATTTAATGTTCATTAATTTTATTTATTGGCAGTTAAAAAAAAAAAAAGAAAAAGAGTGCAAATGACTTTCACCATTTGGATCATTTATTAAAGGGGTCGTATGATGCCATTTCAAGTTTTCCTTTCTCTTTGTTCGTGAATAGATAAGATCCCTAAAGTTGCAAAGACTAAAGTCTCAAACCCAAAGAGATCTTCTTAATAAAAGTTTAGACACGTCCACACCCTCCTAAAAAGCCTCATTTAAACACGCCCCCACATGTCTATGTCACGATGTGGGAAGATTTGCATAATGCAGCCCAAATGTTCACGCAAAGAAAGAAGGCTGTCTCGTTGTGAAAGCGAAAATACTTTGTTTGGCCTTTCAAAAGAGGACACAACTAGAAATCAGTGGTTAAGTTGTATTTACAACACTGTTCCAGAACAGTTCAACCCGAATATTCAGATGTGTGCAGCACATTTTTTGGAGGACTGATCCTGGGAGAGAAGACTACAATGATGTTTGTTTTTGTTCAGAGTATTTTATTGCGTTTACATATTTAAAGGATTTGCCACTGATGATTCAAATGCTAGTTTTGAGCAGTAAAGAGTAGCACTTATTGTTTGTCGTTTCTCTAAACAAAAATGCAGAGATGGTTTTATGTTAACGCGGTGCAATGCAATGTGTAAAAAGACAGTATAACTTATTATAATCCATAATTATGTCCCCACTGGATGTGTTTTATTGTTTTTGTCTTGTCGCGCCGGTGTTCTGACTGGGACACGCATCACAATATGGCACGGGGAGTAACATTTCTGACACACGCTTGAGGCATTCAGCCAATCACTACGCACTGGATAGCTGGCCAATCAGAGCACACCTCACCTTTCAGACCCATGAGCTTTGTAAAAAACAATGCGTTTCAGAAAGGCGGGGCATAGAGAAGAAACAATAATGTACAGTATGTGGAAAATAATGTGTTTTTTGAACCTTGAACCGCATATACACATTTCATTACACAAAATAATGTTCTTTTTAGTAACATCATATGACCCCTTTAATAAATCTGCCAACAAATATTTCTTTGAGAAGTTTGCCACTGAGCTAACGAGTCATAAGCAAGCAAGGCTATTAAAGCAGAATTACTGGGATAAAGAGCAATCATGCATGCAGTGGCTGTGGTACCAAGATGCACCACTGAGACAGAGCGGACAAAATATTCATATAATAAAATATCCAAAGTAACACAGTGGTTGGTTGGACTCAAACCTGATGTAATATCTACAAACTTTAGCAAAGGAAATAAAAGTTTTGCACAACGCAGCAAGCAAGATAGCAGAAAAGGAATTAGTTTCATTTTAAATTTTCGTTAAAGTTTTAATAATTCTATTTTGTTTTGTCATATATATATATATGTGTGTGTGTGTGTGTGTGTGTGTGTGTGTGTGTGTGTGTGTGTGTTTGTGTGTGTGTGTGTGTGTGTGTGTGTTTGTGACCCAGGACCACAAAACCAATCATAAGGGTAATTGTTATTTATTTATTTATTTATTTTAAATTGAGATTTAAACATCACCTGAAAGCTGAATAAATAAGCTATCCTTTGATGTATGGTTTGTTAGGACAGTATTTGGGGGAGATACAACTATTTGAAAATCTGGAAATTGAGGGTGTAAAAAAGTAAAAAAAAAATGAGAAAATTTGTCTAAATTAAGTTCTAGCAATGCATATTAATTTTAAAAAAATAAGTTTTGATATATTTACGGTAGGAAATTAACAAAATATCTTCATGGAACATGATCTTTGCTTCCTAATGATTTTCGGCATTAAAGAAAAATCGATAATTTTGACCCATACAATGTATTATTGGCTATTGCTACAAATATACCTGGGTGACTCATGACTGGTTTTGTGGTCCAGGGTCATATATATATATATATGTGTGTATGTATATATATATGTGTGTGTGTGTGTGTGTGTGTGTGTGTGTATGTATATATGTATATATATGTATATATATATATATATACAGTACAGGTCAAAAGTTTGGAAACATTACTATTTTTAATGTTTTTGAAAGAAGTCTCTTCTGCTCATCAAGCCTGCATTTATTTGAAAAGAAATTTTTAGAAAAAATTATTAGAAAAAACAGTAATATTGAGAAATATTATTACAACTTAAAATAATAGTTTTCTATTTGTATAAACTTTAAAAAAATAATTTATTCTTGTGATGCTAAAAGCTGAATTTTCAGCATCATTACTCCAGCCTTCAGTGTCACATGTAACATCCAGTCTATCACATGATCATTTAGAAATCATTCTAATATTCTGATTTATTATGAGTGTTGGAAACAGTTCTGCTGTCTAATATATTTGATGAATAAAAGGTTAAAAAGAACTGCATTTATTCAAAAAAAAAAAAAAGAAATTCTAATAATATATTTTCTTTACTCACTTTTTTATCATTTAACACATCCTTGCTGAATAAAAGTATTGATTTTATTTAAAAAAAAAAGAAAGAAAAAAAAATTACTGAGCCCAAAATTACTGACCAGTATTGTATATTGTTATTACAAAATAATTTATATTTTAAAAACATAGCTTCTTTTTTTTTATCTTTTTTTTTTTTACTTTTTTTTCATCAAAGTATCCTAAAAAAGTATCACATGTTCTGAAAAAATATTAAGCAGCAGAACTGTTTCCAACTTTGATAATGAATCATCATATTAGAATGATTTCTAAAGGATCATGTGATAATGATCCTAAAAAATTCAGCTTTTGTATCACAGAAATAAATGATAATTTAAAGTATATTAAATTTAAAAACAATTATTTTAAATTGTAATAATATATCACAAATAAATGCAGGCTTGATGAGCAGAAGAAAATTCTTTCAAAAACATTAAAAATAGTAATGTTTCCAAACTTTTGACCTGTACTGTATATATGTATATATATATATTATATATATATATATATATATATATATATATATATATATATATATATATATATATATGTGTGTGTGTGTGTGTGTGTATTATATATATATATATATATATATATATATATATATATATATATATATATATATATAGCACACAGATGGGACAGAACAGCTGTGTGCCCTAGCTTCAGATAGCCCACCATCTCATTTCCACTTAATGGCTTCACTGAAGAGCACTTGCTACAGTGCTTATCTTGAGAAGCATTAACTAGATTTTAAATGAACATCAAGTTTTGCTATTAAATTTAGGCCTATATGAAATGTGTTAATATGAAGTCATAAGGGATGCATGCATAATAATTGAATAAATGCTGATCAAATTGAGGTTTAAATGTAGTGTCTTTTTATTAATATATTTACTACTGATTATGCATTTGTTTGTGGGTGATATTTAAATTGGACTTCCTATGACATTATATACAAAATGAGTGCAAATTACTTTTCTTAAATGTTGCATCTGGATTTATTTAATTAATAAATTTGCCATTAAATCTTTCTCAGAGAAGTTTCACGACCTGAACTAACTACAAGCAAGCTCAGGTATTGCATTAAAAGAAGAGATAGCTCTGCTTTGTATTTCAATCACAGCACAGACAAGTTTAACCCTATTAAGCTTGTATAGTATTTGATAGACAAATAAAAAAAATAATAATAATAAAAAAAAAAAATTAAGTACTGTTCACTCAAAGGTTAATTTATGACATCACTGCAAAAACCTACATTTGGAACCTTTATTTGAGCTTTTAGATTTACCAATTCTTTTCAGATTAATCTATATTTCTTTGCTCAAGTTTCCAAAATTTGAGTGAATGATCTGACCTTGTCTGCCAGATGTGGCAGGTGCTTGTCTTTACCCTGCAGCTGGAGATTTAATTCATTCAACTTAGATTTGCCAGTGCCATTAGAAATGAGTCATTACTAAACTTGCTGGCAAATTTGTTCATTCCTTTGCCCTCGAGGAAAATTTAAACCTTGTCTCCTAGACTTATGGGAGAGACATCTAAAACCATACTTGCATGTGCAAATAACCAAAGCCTAAACCAGATTATCATATGTAACTGAGGTATCCCATTCACACTGGAAGGATTCTGCTTACTTGTGCAAACAAACGGGGATCTCTCAGTTATGTAATATTGGACATTTCCATACACAATTTCATATGAAGAAACAGTCTTTGAAATGATACACTGTACCCACTGCTAGTATCTTTTAACAAATGACTATTGAATTTATGTTTTCACTGCCAGCTCACCAGGACATCTGCATTTCGATGCCCGTAATGTACAAGCTGATACGGTTCTGCCCACATCTTCAATTCTCTCTAGACAACATGGCCTGATCCTGTTGCATTTACTTTAGTTTCCAGCTGTTTCCAGTAACATTAGTTAGTTTTGGGAGCTGGTAAAAGCACCACTAAAAAGACAAGATTTCAAGCATTCTTACAATGAAGGATTTTATTGACTTCTCAAGTGTATTATTCTCTTTGTGTCTCCCACTAGATTGGCTAAGAATATCCAGGTGAACAAAAAAAAAAGAATGATTTATGTCACACCCCTGGACTTTTTTGTTGTGTTTTCTCCCTCATGTGCCCATGATATAGTTCCCCTTCAGGAACTTGAGCTGCATCAAACACTTTGGGAACGCCCCCGGCGAGACCCCGTAGAAGCATGTGTGAAATCAGTCCAATAGAGAAGCGAGACGTCACGAGCGGGGTGACATGAACCACCAGGAAGCATAAAGGCACATCCGGCAAATGCACGTGTTAGCTTCTGCTCTTTAGCAAGCATGTCTGTGTATGTGTGTGTGTTGCATAAGCACTTAAGTCAGTCAGTATTTCTCTATTAGAAAGTAAGACAATGCCTAAGTGTAAAACTAAATCTGATGTAGGGATCGGATGTTGTGTCAAGTTGTGTGTTCCTCCCTGCTCACTTACCATACACACGATTTGTGCATCATCTGTTTGGGTGTGGAGAATGCACGGGCATACCTCAAGGGGGGCCATGACTGTGAGCTTCTCCCACTCTGTGAGCTCTCCGTCTGGCCATCTTCGATGAAAGCGGCCAGGTTTGCGATTCTGCTGGTTGTTATCGTGGGGATCGCAAGTGGATCCGAGACATGCTCGTCCTTATCTCGGTCCTCACCCGCTAGATCCGTGGCTCCCTCTCAGGGTACAGAAGCATGCACTGTGGTTTCTTCCCCCCAGAGAGAAAGTCAGGTGCTTCATCTATCTTCCTCCGAATAGGTTGATGTAATGAGCATTGACATGGAGGAGACTGTAGACTCGCCACTGTAGTCCCTCGCATATGAGGAGCTAGTAATGGTTGTGATGCTCATCCGCTCATCCCAAAAGCAAACTGGACGAGCGCTGCCTTCCATTTTTCCCCCAATCTCCATGCCAAGGTGTTTGAGATTGTGGGAGAAACCATACTCATCCCGAGTAATTTTCAAAATATAACTGTTATTGTGTCATGAAATGTAGTTTTAAAAGTATTTCAGGCCAGAATGTAGTAGTTTAAAACTCAAATCTGCATTTTATTTATAAAGACAGCGCCTATTTAAAAATGTGTTTTGCCGATTTCGGAGACGATCAGCTCCACGCGATAAGTGGGAGCTCAGTGATCATGTATTTATAAGGACAGCGCCTATTTAAAAATGTGTTTTGCAGATTTCGGAGACCAGCTCTGATGTCTCTTTAGTGGTTAAACATAAAATATAATTCGTTTTGGGTAAATCTAACAGGTAATCTTTGGTCTTTATTCAAATTTATCTATATGTTAAAATGAAAATTTGGAAAATTGGGTTGTGACGCTCTCGGTCGGGGTCCTTGATGTAGAAAACTAGGGCTGTGCGATCACATTTTTTTTGATCAATTTTGTGATTTCGATTTTAATCACGATTTTGACCCACACAGACATGCTTTACAGTCATAAATGCATTCAGTATAAATTTGAAACATATTTCCAAAAGAAAACCAATGAGAGCTTTATCAAAAAGTTGTAACATGCCTCTAATCACTAAGTAAAGATGTCAAACAAAATGTCTAGACATAAAAAAAACAAAACAAAAAAAAAAACCTGACCAGGGCTTTTTTTTTTTTTTTTTTTTTTGCCATGCATTGGTCATAGAGCTCATTGTAGCAGTGCCTCAGGTGCTGAAACATATTTATTGCCCAAGGTTCACATGTACTCCCTTTTGCAGTGCGTATACAGTATGTGTATGCGGTTTCAGAAGCAGCAGCGAGAGCGCGTTATTGTAACGCGAAAGAACATTAAAATAATGCGCGAGCGCGAATTTCCTTTGCTCTGTCACAAAACCAGACACGCATGCTCAGATCATTAAACTGTATAAAAACAGGGTCACATACATGCTGCTCTCGTCCGGAGAGAATGCGCGCACTTAAAACATGTCTCCTCTCACTCACCACTCTCTCTATGCTCATGCGCTACATATTCATTCTTTTCGCACCTCTCGATTTCTAACCTTTTCTGTTCACATCTTTTACCGTATGCAATGTGAACGTTCTGATCCATTAACATGGGCTCAGAAAAAATATGCATCACAGACAGCGTGTGTGAACCTGGCGTTAGGTATATGCCCAGTCTGTTCTGTTCTCGTGCTCCACTTAGGTGCGCTGCATTCTGATTGGATCGGATAGCATACTGCGGGAGGTCTGGACCGCGGAAAATCGTGCTATAAAGCGGATTAGAAATCGCGCACACTCAAATCGTGATTTTATTACGATTTCGATTAATCGCACAGCCCTATAGAAAACAGATATGCAGACTGTTATTGTGTCTAAGAGGACCTCGGCCAAGCAGTCTCTACAATACCATCGTTAGGACCCTGAGGGCAGCCCAGCCTTTACTCCTTCAGTGCCCTCAGGGGGTTTCACTGATTCCCCCTGTGTTTCAGGTGAGCTCCAACGAGTGAATTTCCCAGCTGCTGCCCGGGCGACGGTATGGCACAGGAAAGTTTCATCCCCTCAGATGAGGGTGCTAGAGCAGTCAGGTTTGGTTGTTCCCTGCTGGCCATCCACTTCAGGGCACCAAAGTGGCTCCTCTAGTGACACCTGAGGCGAGTCCCGACTCGAGAGACTCCTTTAGTAGACTTTCTGGCAGTGTGGAAAGGGGTTTTGCGTCCGATCATAGATCTGCATCTACTGAACAGCACTATGAAAACTATTTTGTTTCAAGATTACTATCAAACAGATCATGTCTCAAATCAGGTCCAAGGACTAGTTTGTCACAAAAGATTTCAAGGATGCATACTTCTATGTATCTATCCTTGCTCAACACAGGAAGTTCCTGAGGTGTGCTTTTGGGGGCAAGTATTGGTAATAGTATAGTATCGGGTTTATTCCGTTCGGGCCTGTCACTCTCACCCCGCACTTTCCACAAAGAGTGTGTGGATGCTGCCCTGGCTCCACTACGAAGCAGTATCCTACTCCAATCTTCAATATAATGTATTATATAAATCATATAATTGAAATACTCCATATGAATAGGTGGAAGAATGACAAATTAAAACATTTAAAGAAAAATGAAAACAAACAATAAAATTTGAAGGGTGTAATCACATCTGTTGTACCAAATGGATCCATGCTGGTTCTTTGAAACAGCACCACAAACAGAGATCAAAGCAAAAGTGTTTAAACACTAATGATGACTTTGAGGCTTTATGAACATCTGACAATCTGCTCTGATCTCATATCATCCAGTGCACATACTGCTCAAGATTTGTACATAACATTTATTCAAATATTTTTAATAAAGAGTTCATGAACTCTCAAAGCAGCGTGGGTCAGTTCTTGATGGGAATGTTTGATAAATGCGAGCATGCAGGGAAGTTGTGGCCCTTATTCAGAGAGTACATAGAATTTTTCTAGACATATTCTTCATAATTTTTGTACTTGTTGCACTCTGCATATTTCACATGATTGTTTTTTTTTGTACTACAGTACCATATTTAGTATTTTTTTGTATTGGAAAATATTGAGATTACCAGCGCAGCAGGGGTAAATATTATATAAAACTGGTATGTTACACATTTAGTTCACCCATTAAAAATAAAAAAAAAGTCCATATCCATGTTTTTTTTTTTTTTTTTTTTTTTTTTTTCTGTGAAACAACTGGCTTTTACTGAAGTTCTTCATTTCTTTCCCCCACAATATGACCAAGGCTTGCTCACCTAATAGTTAAATAGTAAAACTTCAAGAACTCACACGGCCAGGGCGGTAACCTGTTTCTTGCACAGCATAAGGAATATCCAGTGATGAGTGCCTGAACTCTCAGAAATCTGCTCAAATGTCGTAAATGATATATAATGTGATGGGAACACTCGCTTTTGACAGTTGAAGTCGGATGTCATGTCTTTTTTTTGTATTTTTACTGCTTTCCCCCCTGTGACCAGGGCTGGACTGGTAATCGGGCATACCGGGCATTTTCCCGTCGGGCCACGACGCACCTAAGGGGCCGACAGAATGTTTTTTTTTTTTTTTTTTTTTTTGCCGTGGACCATCACGCACGGACAGCGAGCGGCCAGTGGCCCATTGGTTTGTCTCGTGTACTGACAGTGTTACTTCCAATCACAATGCGCTATAGATGGAGCGAGTACAGTATTTTCTCTTCCTATATAAGAGACCGCATCACCCCAACTTCTTCCTAGTCGGTTTTTCCCACGTTTTCAATATACTTGCCTCTTCGGTGAGTGGAGCGGGCCAAGAGCCAAGGCATGAGGAGGTAGAGGAGAAAAAGTTGAATCGGTAAAGTACTTGATAGGATTCGCAACGGAGGCAGGCATCTAACCTATTCTAATGGGTGCGTGCGCCATATGAGTCAGAATACGTAACACTTTTTTTAATAAAACAGGAATTCTTCCCCCGCCCGCGATGATTTTTGCCAGTCAAGTGTGTTCACAGGTTTCCATGGGGCATTGCGAATAAAGCTAGATTTAAATAAAAAAAGACACTAAAAAAGATATTGTCGTACCTGACGTTTTATTCTTTTCCAAAACAAGATATGATATGCTGTGTGATACATAGCTGTGATACTTAGCCTACAATACCAGTCAAAACGTCTTTGAACAGTAAGTAAAGATCCAACAGAAAGATCCAAAGATCAGCGATTTATTCTGAATAAAAAGCTTTTGTAACATTATACATAACTATTCAAAAGTTTGGGTCAGTATATAATTTTTATTTTATTTATTTATTTTGGGGGGATGGGGGGGGGGTATAAATAAATAAAATAAAAATTAGCAAGGAGCTTTAAACTGATCAAAAGTTACGATAAAAGACATTTATAATGTTACAAAAAATCTGATAAACTGCTGTTCTTCTGAACTTTTCTATCCATCACTTTTTATTCATCAAGAAACCTGAAAAAATTGTACTCAGCTTTTTTATTCATCAAGAAACCTGAAAAAATTGTACTCAGCTGTTTTCATTCAATATTTTGAATGATTTCTGAAGGGATCATGTGCCCTGGAGTAATGAAAAAAAAAAGATATGCTAAAAATTCAGCTTTGAAATTGCAGGAATAAATTACATTTTATCAAATATATCCATAGAAAAAAAACAAGTTTATTTTAAATACGTAACAATATTTCAGCAATAGTACCTGCTATTTTTGCTGTATTTTGGATCAAATAAATGCAGGCTGGCTGAACAAGAAGATGGAATTAAAAAAAAAACATAAAAATCTTACTGTTTCAAAAACTTTTGTGACTGGTATTGATATCTCTATATTCTATTAACTATATACATATATAGTTATTAGCCATCTAGTATATATTATACAGTTATAATACATATATTAGATTATATATTATACAAATATATAGATTATAGAGGGGGTATATATATGGTGACGGATGTTCCCGACGCACGCGGTCGGGAAAGACAGTCGTCGCCACTGGTCACACACTTTGGAATCCACGCTGTCAACAACTGCTCAACGGGCCTTAGCGGCTGAACCTCAATACCCCTAGTCAGCGCAATGAAGAGACATCTACTTCAGCGCTGGGAGGAAATCCGTAAGGTTGAGCAATGTCTGCCCGACACAGAGCCTAACTCTTTCCTCCTCTGTCCGAGTGCGATCTCCGTTTTGATCCGTACAGGCCCGGCCACCATGTGTGGGAGAGCAAGCTGTGCGCAGTTATTCTTATACTGATATTTCGCATGGCGTCACTCAGCTTCAAGACCCAGAGAGCACGAGGGAGTTGATTACTGGGGATAAAGGTGCATCATGCATACAGTGGCTGTGGTACCAAGAGGCACCACTGAGAACAGAGCGACAAAATATCATATATAAAATATCCAACGTAACACAGTTGTTTGTTGGACTCAAACATGTGTAATTCTACAAACTTTAGGCAAAGGAAATAAAGGGTTTGCACAACGCAGCAAGCAAGATAGCAGAAAGGAATTGTTTTCATTTTAAATTTTCGTTAAAGTTTAATTCAATTTGTTTTGCATATATAGATATATATAATATTGTATGTGTGTGTGTGTGGTGTGTATTGTGGTGGGTGTGTGTGTGTGGGTGGTGTGTGTGTGTGTGTGTGTGTTATTGTGCCCCCCAGGACCACAAACCCTATTTATTTATTTTTTTTAAATTGAGATTTAAACATCACCTGAAGCGGAATAATAACGATCCTTTGATGTATGGTTTGTAGGAAGTATTTGTGGGGGAGATACCACTATTTGAAAATCTGAAATTGAGGTGTAAAAAGTAAAAAAAAATGAGAAAATTTTGTCTAAATGAAGTTCTAGCATGCATATTAATTAAAAAAAAATAAGTTTTGAGAATTTACGGTAGGAAATTAACAAATATCTTCAGGGACCATGATCTTGCTTCCTAATTATTTGCGGCATTAAAGAAATCGATAATTTTGACCTACATGTATATTGGCTATGCTACAATAGACCTGGGCGACTCATGCTGGTTTTGTGTCCAGTCTATATAGGATAGTTAGTATATATATATCATATTATGTGTGGTGTGGTGTGTGTTGTGTGATGTAGATATGTATTAAGATGTATGTATATAAATAATACAGACAGGTCAACGTTTGGAACATTACTATGTTTCATGTTTTTGAAAGAAGTCCTCTTTCTGCCATCAAGCCTGGCAGTTTTGGAAAGCAATTTTTAGAAAAAATTATTAGAAAAAAACAGTAATAATGTGAAATATTATTACAACCTTAAATAATAGTTTTCTATTTGAATAAACTTTTAAACAAATAATTTTTCCTGTGATGCTAAAAGCTGATTTTCAGCACATTACTCCAGCCTCGTGGTCACATGTAACACCAGTCTATCAAATATCATGTGAGAAATCATTCTAATATTCTGATTTATAATGAGTGTTGGAAAACAGTTCTGCTGGCTAATATATTTGATGAACATACAGGTTAAACGAACTGCAATTTATGTCAAAAAAAAAAAAAATCTAATATTCTATATAATCGAATATATTTTTCTTTACTCCACTTTTTTATCACATTAAACACATCCGTGCTGAATAAAAGTAGTTGATTTTATTTAAAAAAAATAGAAAAGAACAAAAATTACTGAGACCCACATTACTGACCAGTATGTATATTGGTATTACAAAATATTATATTTTTAAAAACATAGCTTCTTTTTTTTTTTTTTTTTTTTTTTTCTTTTTATTTCATCAAAGTAATCCTAAAAAAGTATCACATGTTCTGAAAAAATATTAACAGTCAGAATCTGTTTCCAACTTTGATAATGAATCAATCATAGTAGAATGATTTCTAAAGGGATCATGTGATAATGATCCTAAAAAGCAGCTTTGTAATCACAGAAATAATTTAATGTAAAGTATAATAAATTAAAAACAATTATGTTAAATTGTAATAATATATCACAAATAAATGCGCTTGATGAGCAGAAGAAACTTCTTTCAAAACATAAAATCGTAATGCTGTTCCAAATTTTGACCTGTACGTATATATGTATAATAGATATTAGAGATATATATATATATAATAATATAATTAAATTGAGAATATATATATAGATATATGTGTGTGTGGGGTGTGGTGTGTAGATTATATAATAAATATAGATTATATATATAGATATATATATATATATCTATAGCACACGAGGGGACAGAACAGCTTGTGTGCCCTAGCTTTCAGATAGCCCACCATCTCAGTTCCCTTAATGGCTTCACTGAAGAGCACGTGCTACAGGGTTCTATCTTGAGAAAAATTAACAATTTTAAATGAACATCAAGTTTTTTTGGGGATTAAATTTTAGGCCTATATGAAGTTGTTAATATGAAGTCATAAGGATGCATGCTAATAATGATAAATGCTGATCAAATTGAGGTTTAAATTCAGGTCTTTTTAATTGAATTATTTACTAATGATTATGCATTTGTTTGTGGGTGATATTGAAATTGGACTTCCTATGACATTATATACACAATGAGTGCAATTTAGCTTTTCTTAAATTTGCATCTTGATTGACTTTAATTATAAATTTGCCCTTAAATTCTTTCTCAGAGATTCACCGACCTAAGAACTACAAGCAAGCTCAGGTATGCTTAAAAGAATAGATAGCTCTGGCATTGTTTTCATCACGCACAGACAGTTTAACCCTATTAAGCTTTATATTCAATTTGTAGACAAATAACCAAAAAATTCTAATAAAAAAAAAAATTAAGTACTGTCACTGAACGGTTAATTTAGACATCACTGCAAAAAACTACATTTGGAAACTTTATTTGAGCTTTTAGATTTACCATTCTTTTCAGTTAATCTATATTTCTTTGCTCAAGTTTCCTCCAATTTGAGTGAATTATCTGACCTTGCTGCCAGATGTGGCAGGTGCTTGTCTTTAACCCTCACTGGAGATTTACTTCATTCAACTAATTTGCCATGCCATTTAGAACTAGTCTTAACTAAACTGCTGGCAAATTTGTACATTCCTTTGCCTCCGAGAAAATTTAAACCTTGTCTCCTAACGTATGGGAGAGACACGAAAACCCTACTTGCATGTGCAATAACCAAAGCCTAAACCGATTATCATATGTAACTGCGTATCCCATTCCACTGAAGATCTGCGCGTACTTGTGCAAACAAAAAGTGTACTCTCAGTTATGTAATATTGACCCATTTCCATACACAATTTCATATGAGAAACAGTCTTTGAAAGGATACACTGGTACCCCCCCTGCTAGTATCTTTAACAAATGACTATTGAATTTATTTTTTCACGCCAGCTTCACCAGGACATCTGCATTTCGATGCCCGAATGTACAAGCTGAATACGGTTCTGCCCACACTTCAATTCTCTCTACAACATGGCTGATCTTTGCATTTACCTTTATTTTCCAGCTGTTTCCAGTAACATTAGTTCTTTTGGGAGCTGGTAAAGCCCACTAAAGACAGATTTCAGCATTCGTACAATAAGGATTTTGACTTCCAGTGTATTATTCTCTTGGTGCTCCCACGAGATTGGAAAGAGATCCAGTGAACAACAAAAAAAGAATGATTCTGTCCACCAACCCCTGGCTTTTTTGTTCGGTGTTTTCCTCCCTTCATGTGCCCTGATATGTTCCCCTTCAGACGTGAAGCTGCATCAAACACTTGGGAACCCCCCGAGACCCCATAAGAATCATGTATGAAATCAGTCCAATAAGAAGCGAGACGTCACGACGGGGTGACATGACCAGCAGGAAGCAAAAGGCACATCCCAGCAAATGCCTTTCTGTTCTGCTCTTAGCAACGCCTTGTCCTTTGTATGTGTGTGTTTGCATACACTTAAAGTCCATAAATCGTATTTCTCTAATTAGAAAGTAGCCAATGCCCTAAGTGAAACTAAATCCTGATGTCGGGTCGGATGTTGTGTCCACGTTGTTTTGTTCCTCCCTGCTCACTTACCCTACACAACTATTTGTGCATCATCTGTTGATGGGTGTGGAGAATGCACGGGCATACCTCAGTGGACCAGCCTGTGAGCTTTCTCCCACTTGAGTGATGCTCTCCCGTCTGGCCATCTTCGATGACAGCGGCCAGGTTTGCTATTCTGCTGGTTGTTATCGTGGGGAAATCGCCAAGTTTTGGGGGATCCGAGACAGGCTCATCCTTATCTCGTCCTCACCTGCTAGATCCACGGCTCCCTCGCGGATCAGAGCCCTCCCCCGGGTTTCCTTCCCCCCCGGAGAGAAGTCAGTTGCTTCATCTAGCTTCCTCCGAATAAGTTTTGGAATGTAATGAGCATTGACATGGATAGACTGTAGCCTCGCCACTGTAGGCCCTCGCATAATGAGGGAAGCTAGTATGGTTGTGATGTCTCGATTCCGTCTCAGCCCAAAAGCAAACGGCCTAGCGCTGCCTTCCATTTTTCCCCCAATCTCCATGCCAAGAGTGTTTGAGATTGGTGGGGAAAACCATCTCATCCCGAGTAATTTTCAAAATATACTGTTTTTGTGTCATGAAGTAGTTTTAAAAGTATTTCAGGCCAAATGTAGTAATTTAAAACTCAAATCTGCATTTTTTTTATAAAGACAGCGCCTACTTTAAAAATGTGTTTGCCCGATTTCGGAGACGATCAGCTCCACGCCGATAAGTGGGGAGCTCAGTGCCCATGTTATCCGCCTAGAGCTTCTCATTTGGCAAGTCCTTCTGACATTTGTCGCTGGCTCTGATGTCTCCTTTAGTGTGGTTACACCGAAATAGAATTCGTTTTGGGTAAATCTAACAGGTATCTTTGGTCTTTAATTCATTTATCTATTATGGTAAATAAAATTTTTGTGACGGCTCATTCCGGGTCCTTGGATGAGCAAACTAGGAGCTGTGCGAATGACAAAACAAACCTATCACGATTTTTGATCCACTGTTTTGGTGATTTTCGATTTTAATCACGATTTTGACCCCACACAGACTGCGTTCAGTCATAAATGCATTCATCTAAATTTGAAACATCTTTTCCCAAAAGAAAACCAATGAGAGCTTTGATCACAAAGTTGTAACATTCCTCTAAGCACTAGTAAAGATGTCAAACAAAATGTCTAGACATCAAAAAAACAAACAAAAAAAAAAACCTGACCAGGGCTTTTTGTTTTGTTTTTTTTTGCCATGCATGGTCATAGAGCCATTGTATCAGTGCTCAGTTCTGAAACAATATTTATTTGACCAAGGTTCACAGACTTTTCCGTTGCGTGCGATACAGTAGTTTATAAGCCGGTTCAAGTGAGCAGCAGGCGAAGAGCCGTTAGTGTACGCGCAAGAAAATTAAAATAATGCGCGAAGACGCGTTTTCCTTTGCTCTTCCACAACCAACACTCAGTGCTCAGATCATAAACTGTATAAAAACAGGGTCACATACATGCTGCTCTCGTCCGAGAGAATGCCGCAACTTAAACATGTCTCCCTCACTCACCACTCTCGATCTATGCTCATGCCTACTATGCATTCTTTCGCACCTCTCGATTTCTAACCTTTTCTGTTCACATCTTTTTTATTAAACCCGTTACAATTAACGTTCTGAATCCATTACCATAAGACTCGGAAAAAATATGCATCACAGACAGCGTGTGTGAACCTGTCGTTGGTATATGCCCATTCTCTGTTCTGTTTCTCGGGCTCCACTTAGGTGCGCTGCAGTCTGATGGATCTGATCTGCGGGAGGTCGGGACCTGGTCCGCGGAAAAAATCGTGCTATAAAGCTATTTAGAAATCGGCGCAGTCAACGAAACGCTCAAACATCGTGATTTTATTACGATTTCGATTAATCGCACAGCCCTCATAGAAACCAATAGGCAGACGTTATGTGTCGAAAGAGGCCTCGGCAAGCAGTCTTACAATACCATCGTGAGGACCCTGGAGGGCAGCCCAGCCTTTTACTTCCTCATGGCCCTCAGGGGGTTTTCACTGATTCCCCTGTGGTTTCATGTGACTCCAACGAGTGAATGGCCATCTCTGCCGGCGACGGTATGCACAGTAAATTTCATCCCCTCAAGTAGGTGCTAGAGCAGTCGATTGGTTGGTTCCTGCTGCCATCCCTTCATAGGCCCAAAGTGGCTCCGCTATGACCCTGAGCGAGTCCCGACTCGATAGACTCCTTTAGTAACTTTCTGGCATGTGAAAGGGTGTTGCGTCACGGGATCAAGATTCTGCATCTACTGAACAGCACTATGAACTATTTTGTTTCAAGATTACTACAACAGATCATTCTCAATCAGGTCCAAGGACTAGTTTGGTCACAACATGTCAGGATGCATACTTCTATGTATCTATCCTGCTCAACACAGGAAGTCCTGAGGTGTGCTTTTTGGGGGCAAGTATTGGTAATATGTATAGTATCGGGTTATTCCGTTCGTCTGTCACTCTCACCCCGCACTTTTCACAAAGTGTTGAGTCTCCCCTGGCTCCCCTCAGAGCAGTCACATCCAATTTCAATATAAGATTATTAAAGTCATATAATGCAATACTCCATAGATAGGTTAAGAATGACAAATTAAAACCTTTAAAGAAAATGAAAACAACATAAAATTGAAGGGTTAATCACATCGGTTGTCCAAATGTCCCATGCTGGTTCTTTGAACACAGCACCACAAACATGGTGAAGATCACGCAAAAGTGTTTAACCCTAATGATACTTTGAGGCTTTAGAGACATCTGACAATCTGCTCTGAAATCAGATTCATCAGTGCACATACTGCTCAAGATGTAATAACATTTATTCAAATTATTTTTAATAAGATTTTCATACTCTCAAAGCAGTCGTGGGTCATTCTTGATGGAATGTTTGATAATCGAGCATGCAGGGAAGTTGTTGCCCTTATTCAGAGACAGTACATAGAATTTTTTTCTAGACATATCTTCATAATTATTGGTACTTGTTGCACTCTTCATATTTTTCACATGATTTTTTTTTTTGTTAATACAGTACCATATTTATTAGTTTTTGTATTGGACAAACAAAACAAAAAATTATTGAGTTACCAGCTGGCAGCTGGTCAATATTATATAAACTGGTTTATTGTTACCACATTTAGTGTCACCACTTAAAAAAAAAAAAAGTCCATATCCATGTTTTTTTTTTTTTTTTTTTTTTTTTTTTCTTTCCTGTGAACAACTTCTTTTACCTGAAGTTCTTCATTTCTTTCCCCCCCATATGACCAAGGCTTGCTCACCTAATTAAAGAGTCAAAACTTCAGAACTCACACGCGGTACCATGTTCTTGCACGCATAAGGATATCCAGTGATTGTGCCTGACCTCTCATAAATCTGCTCAATGTCGTAAATGATATATAAGGTATGGAAACACTCAATTTGACAGAAACTCGATTCTGTACTTTTTTTTTGTATGTTACTGCTTCCTCTGGCACCCCAGGGCTACTGGTAATTCGGGCAGACCGGGCATATTTCCCGTGGGCCGACTCACCTAAGGGGCCGACAGAAGGTTTTTTTTTTTTTTTTTTTTTTTGCCGTGGACCATCACGCACAGGACAGCGAGCGGCAGTGGGCCCCTGGTTTGTCTCCTGTACTTGCCGTGGTTAACGATCCAATCACAATGCGCTATAGATTTAGAGATTAGTATTTTTGCTCCGCCTCTATAAAGACCGCATCACCCCCAACTTCTTCCTAGTCGGTTTTTTCCCCACGGTTTCACTATACTTGCTCTTCGGTGAGTGGACGGGCCAAAGAGCCAGCAGGAGGAGGAGAGAGAAAGGTGAATCGGTAAAAAGGACTTGATAGACTCGCAACGGATGCAGGCATCTAACCTATTCTACTGGTGCGTCCCATATAGTCTAGAAGACGTAAACACGTTTTAAATACAACATGAATTCTTCTTCCACCGCGCTTTTTTGGCCAAGTCAAGTGTGTTCGACCAGTTTCCATGGGCCTGCAATAAAGCAGATTTAAATAAAAATCCACCTCCAAAAAGATATCTGTCGTGACCATGAACACGTTTTACTATCCTTTAAACCAACAGAAACTATGATATGAGTGTGATACTAGGCTGTGATACATAGCCTACAATACCAGTCAAAAACTTTTGAACAGTCAAATCCACAGAAAGATCCAAAGATCAGGCATTTATCGGAAATAAAAAGCTTTTGTAACATTATACATCATACTATTCAAAAGTTTGGGTCAGTATATTTTTAATTTTTATTATTTATTGGGGGATGGGGGGGGGAGCAATAAATAAAATAAAATTAGCAAGGATGCGTTTAAAAACTGATCAAAAGTTACGATAACGACTTTATAAATGGTACAAAAAATCTGATAATGCTGTTCTTCGTGAACTTTCTATCCATCAAAGAAACCTTAAAAATTCTAACTCATCTGTTTTTCAGCATAATAATACTATAATCATAATAAAATAAATGTTTTTGAGCAGCAAAATCAGAATATTAAATGATTTCTGAAGGATCATGTGACGAGTAATGAAAAAAAAATATGCTAAAAATTCAGCTTTGAAATTGCAAGGAATAAATTAATTTTAAAATATATTCAAATAGAAAACAGTATTTTAAAAGTAAAAATCTTTCACAATATTACTGATTTTGCTTATTTTGGAGCAAATAAATGCATGCTTGGTGAAACAAAAGAGAATTAAAAAAAAACCTTACAAAAATCTCTTACTGTTCAAATAACTTTTTGACTGGTAGTATATATATATATATATATATATCATATATTATACATATTATATGATAATACATATATATATACAGATATATATCTATATACATATATATATAGATATATATATAATTGTTACGGGTGTCCCGAGCGGCTCTGTCAGCGTCCGCCCTGGCACACATTGGATCACCGGCACCACTCGTCACGGGCTAGCTGGCCGACATGCAGCTCATGAAAGACATCTACGTTCAGCCGGGGAGAAAAGCATATGTGGGAGCAATGTCTCCCGACCCAGAGCCTAACTCTTTCCTCTCTGTCCACAGAGACAATCGTGTGACCGGTCCCCCCACCAGGAAGCACCGCAACGTGATCCAACCACTCGAGACCCAGATAGCAAGAGGAGTTGTAGCACTCGGAGAGCCCCGCTCACTCAGGAAGCTACTAAGTTTATCAATAATCCCCCTTCGGGGATTTTCTCTCTCCCATCGGGATTGTCGTGTAGGTGCCTCACCTCGCCACACTGGTGAGAATGCGGGCATAGTGTGAGGTGAACACCGACAACCGACCCCTTAGGAAGTCACCGTCCCCATTTTTGTTTTCTTTTTTTTTTTGTTGTGACATTGGTTTTTTTGTCCCTCTGCTCTGGTTCCACAGGCGGCCGCTCCTCCCCCCGCATGGAAGAGCTCTTAAACACCTCACCGAGTGAGCTTCCGCCACGCGCAAATATGGATCACATGGCCTCAGCGTCAAGGAGGACCCGCACGCGAGCTCGCCGCCCTCCGCACCTGCCGCCCACCGCACGCCTCTGCCTGACCCCCGTGTCCAAGCCGTAACCATCCTGATGCCCAGCGAATGACAGCGACCGACGTGTGGAGATGTATATGGCCCAATGTTTTGAGCCACCGGCGTCCTGGCGTCATGGCCAGAGGACGAGTGTCCATACTTCTCGCGCTGCTGCTACCAGGAACGCAGCGGGCGTATTTCACCATGAACGGGCGGATAGAAGCCGGGACATGAAAGGGACAAAGACTCCGAGCCGAGTAGGCCTCTCCCCAATCTGTCGGCGCGCATTTTTCCCATGACTGGCATATCAAGCTCGCCAGCCACTCTCGCGCCCAGCGGCAGACTAACCCGGGTGGCCCACCATTGCTGTTGACAGGGGGTCCCTCCGCACACAAGGTAGCTGAGTCGGGTGGTGATCGCACGACTCCTCCGCGCACCTCCCCCGCGTTGAGGCAGGCGGCTGGCGATGAGGAATCCCACCGATCTCGACGAGCCTCGTGGATGCCATTTGAGCTGTCGGAGGCCGCCCAACACCGGAGGTAGGGGAGCGAGCGCCGCCTTTTCCCCGAAAGGGTTGTCCAGAGCGCGCTCGCCGGAGGGCAACCCATCGACCCGTGAGCATGCCCTGCGTTTCCCGCCCCCAGGAACGAACCGATTGCCCACCGACGCCGCCTCCCAGACGGATGATGGCTACAGCTGTTTCAGTGCACGACCCGCCGTCCCCCCCGGATGCCACTCCGAGCCGAGGTGCATATCAATGGCCGCCTTATCATCCCCTCCTCGACTCGGGCAGCGGGGTAAGCCTGATACAACCCCTGTACGTCCGCGCCAATACCGGTTCCCAGAGCCCGTCTGGCGATAACTACGTGCACGGATACCTTTCAGGTACCTGGCACGGCGAGGGCCATCACCTGCTACACCTGGTTCCTTGGCCCGTCGAAGTGGGTAATCTTAAAGGACTCCGTACCCGTTTCCCGGGTCCGATTGGCCGGGGTTTGATCAGCTCCTCACCTTCCAGCACACAGCCGGCATCACGGCCGGGACCGCCAGCGACGGATATTCAGCAGCCGCCCTCGACGCGCCCGTGCTACTGACATCGGAAGCCCGCGAGGAGGTGAGTCCCCCTCCCAAAACTCTAACCTGTTCTTGATGTCTTCCACAAAGATAGCGTGAGGGGATACACTCGCCAACGAGCAGCGCGGGGACTAAAACGCCTCAAGCATTGCTGGTCCTAATGCGGGTGGCGGAAGGAGAGTATTTAACAACCGCTCCCCACCCCACTCCCCTTTTCGTTGTCCAAAACGGCCCTGCTTTACTGTTCGCGCATCGAAGGGGGAGTAAAAGACGTTTTCTGGTGGTACCAAAAAAGCGAAGCAAAGTCCAAATGGTGTTGGAACCCTGCCCTGCCCACACCGATGGCGTGGCCACCTCGCGCTCAAAACACGCGAAACGATCCGGATCGCTTCCACTGGCCAGACTGGAGGGTATTTCAAGCGTACTTTTGCCAAGCTTGCCCGACGTGCCAACGTACATCCGCACATACTCTCCCCCAGACCGCCTGATCCCGCTGCTATCATAAAGGTGCCCTTCGAGCGCATCGGGATGGACCTGGTGGGCCGCTGTGGCCGATTCCCGCCCGGGGCATGAACACATCCTATACGGGGATTATGCCACCCGCTACCCAGAGGCCATCCCCTCCGCAAAGCCACCGCAAAGAACATCGCACTGAGCTCTTCCTACTGAGTAGTCCCGGTTGGCCTACCACGGAGATCTTGTGCACCGCCAGTCACTCCTTTCATTCCCGGATCATGGCTGACCTCTCAAGCTCCTCAAAGGTCCGGCAGACGGACGCAGTGTATACCAATCCACAACAGAATGGTACCTTTTTTTCCCTTTCTTCGTTGAAGCGGTTTAATAACAACAAGACCCTGACACAAATCTGCGTCTGCACTATCGTGGCCGAGGACCAACGCTACTGGACCAATTACCCGTATGTGCTGTTCGTGATCCGGGAGGTGCCCCATCCTTCCACCGGTCTTCAACGCCCTTCATAAGCTCCTCTTCCGCCCAACCCCGAGGGCGTCTAGATGTCGCCCAGGTAGAGGCATCTTGGGAGGCACAGCCTGCGGTAAGGTCGGACCACCCTCGAGCACATCAAAGGCCATGGAGAGCGATCGACAGGCATGCATTGGTCCGGAAGCACATGTTCCAGGGCCCAGCAAGACCGAGCGCCTCTTCAAACGGGCCGCCCACCCACTGTAGTTCCAGCCGGGAGCCCTATACGCATGGTTTCTGGTCCCCAGCATCCGCCTGTAAACTTCCTGCAACGCTGGCAGGGCCCATCACGGTCCCGAACGGGTAGGAACCCGTCACCTATAAAGTGCGCCAACCAGGTCGCCGAAAAGAGAGCATCTCTATCATATCAATCTGTTGAACGCTGGGGTGTGTACCGACCGCACCTCTCGGCCCTCGCCACCTCCACCTCTCCCGTGTTGTAGGCATGGATCTCCAATCTCTACCGCGGCCACAGACGACTGAACTGCAGCACCTGGCGGTCAATTCTCGGTGTGTTTTCTCCCCCCCTGCCAGGGCGACGCCGCCATCCAGCACGAAGTCCGAACACCACCAGGAGTTATCGTCCGCAGCGACCCTATCGTCCCGAGGCTCGGCGACACTCATAGAGACAGAGTAACAGGAATGTTTGAAAGTTTTTAGGGGTAATTGAGCCTCGCGAAGGTCCCTGGTCCATCCCCATCGTAATGGTCCCCGAGCCCGACGGCACCCTCCTTCTGCAACGCTTTCCGCCACCTAAATGAGGTCTCGGAATTTGATGCTAACCCCATGCCCCGATCTTGGCTCCTGGTAGCCTGGAAGGGCCGGTTCATTCGCCTCTCGAACCTCACCACGGGATTGGCAAGTCCCTCTGTCTAAGGATGCCCAAGCCCAAGACAGCCTTCTCAACCCCCAGTGGCCACGTCATACGGGTCCCCTTCCCTTCGGGGCTGCACGGGCACCGCCACCTTCCAGAGGCCATGATGGTCCTGCTGAGGGCCCCAGTATGGCCTACGGCCTCGGCCTCCTCGACGCGTTGTCATGCCATCCGAACCTGGGGTGACATTTAGAGCGCGCCGGAGGTGCTTCTGGAACTGCCGCCGGGCGGGGCTCACAGCCAACCCCGCGGAAATGTCACCTGGCTCTCTCCGAGCCAATTACCTGGGCTTCGCTGCGGGTCGCGGCCTCCATCCCGCCCCCGGAAAATAGGTTACAGCTATCCTCTCTGCACCCGGGCGCCCCCTACCCAATACCCAGGTGCGAGCCTTTTTTTGGGGTTGGCGGGATACTACCCTGGTTTTTTATCCCTAACTTCTCCTCCTTACCTCTTCCCTGACAGATCTTACCAGGAAGGGGCAACCCGAGAAGGTAGCTGGAGTCCGGAAGCGTGAAGAGGCCTTCCAGCAGTGAATGTCGCCCTCACCACGACCCTTCCCTGCGGCCCCCTAATTTCAACCTGCCCCTTCCTGTGGCAAACCGGGACGCCTCAGACAAACCCTTGTTATAGCCTTTCCTCTCCCAGTTTCCAGGACGGCGAGTAACACCCGGTGATCTATATTATCCGGAATCTGACCCGCGACCGTGAACAACGGTAAATGCCGCCTTGGAGAATGAACGTTGGCTTTCAGTGGGCAGTCCTGTACTCGCTATTTACCTTCCTCGGCCGCCGGTTCACCTCCCCCCCTTGCTGACGATCATTGCGCCACTGCATGGATGCCACTCGCAAAGGACACCATCCCCGGGTGGACCGTGTTTCCTGCGCTCCGACTTCCCCACTTCACCGTACACCACCGGGCCGGGACAGCCACGCCAACGCGGACGGCCTCTCCAGGATATGGGCGCTTTCGCAAGGTCTGTCAGTCTCCACGCCCCACCTCCCCATATTCCCATTGTTTTCCCAGCGGCAGGTCGACGCTTGGGGGGGGGGAGTGTGACGGGTGTACTGGGATAGGATTTACAGAAAACCGTCTCCCCACCCCAACTCCCCCATTTCGTTTTTGTCCAAACGGCCGGCTTTACTGTGTCCGCGCCAGCGAAGGGGGGAGGAAAAGCCGTTGCTGGTGGGTACCGCGCGAAGGCAGAGTCCAAAACGTGTGTTGAACCGCCCAGGCCCACCCATGGCTGGCCACCGTCGTCGCTCAAAACACCGCGAAGACGGTATCCTTTATCGCTTCCCACTTTCCAGGACTGAGGGGGGATGTCAAATGCGGTACTGCCAACTTGCCCGACGTGGCCAACGGACAATCGCCACATACTCCTCCCCCCAGCCCGCTTATCCCGCTGCCTATCATAGAGGTGCCCTTACGAGCGTGACGGGATGGACCTGGTGTGGGCCGCTGCCGAAGTCCCGCCTGCAAGCAAGCATAGACATAAACATCCTATTATCGTGGATTATGCTCACCCGCTACCCAGAGGCCATTCCCCTCCGCAAAGCCACCGCAAAGAACATCGCACAGGAGCTTCTTCCTACTGAGTAGTCGTGGGTTGTCCACCAGCCGGAGATCTTGACCGACCCAGGCACTCCTTTCATGCCCGTATCATGGCGACCTCTGGCAAGCTCCTCAAAGTCCCGGCAGATCCGGACCACGTATACCATCCACAACCTTATGGACTCTTGGAAACGGTTTAACAAGACCCTGAAACATGCTGGCACGAGTCGTGTCCGAGGACCAACGCGACTGGGACCAAAGGATCCCTAGTGCTTGTTCGTGATCCAGGAATGTGCCCACAGGCTTCCACCGGCTTCACGCCCTTCCTCCCTCTTTCGGCCGCCTCCAACCCCGAGGGCCTTCGAAGAATGTCGCCCGGAAGCTTGGGAGCCACAGCCGGCGTTAGGCGTCGGACCACCCTCGGCACATCAAGCCATAGAGATCGTACGACAAGGTCATGCCATTGGTCCCGGGACACCTGTCCGAGGCCCAGCAAGCCAGCAGCGCCGCTTCAATCGGGCCGCCCAACCCGTGAGTTCGCAGCCGGGAATACTACGTCATGTTCTGGGTCCCCACATCCTCCTGTAAATTCCTGGCACGCTGGCAGGGGCCCCATACACGTCACCGAACGGTAGACCCGTCACCTATAAAGTGCTCCAACCAGGAATCCCGAAAGAGGAGCGAGCTCTATCGATATCACTCTGTTGAGCGCTGGTGGGGACCGGCCCCCAGCTCTCGGGCCCATCGCACCACCTCTCCCTTGGTTGTAAGGCCTGGACCGCAATCTCTATCTCTCCGCGTACCCAGAAGACTGAACCTGCAGCACCTGGCGGCCCAGTTCTCGGATGTTTCTCCCCCTGCCAGGCGACGACCGTCTCCCGCACGAAGTCCGAACACCACCAGATTGTCGCCGGCAGCGACCCTTCGTGTCCCGGAGGCTTCGCGACACGCATCGAGACAGATGTACAGAGATTTGAATTTGGGGGTTAATTGCGCCCTCGCGGAGATCCCTGTCCCAGCCCCATCGTAAATGGTCCCGAAGCCCGACGCACCTCCGGTTCTGCAACGACTTCCGCCGCCACAATAAATGAGGTCCTGATTTGATGGCTATACCCCAGGCCCGATCCGATGAGCTCCTGGTAGACTGGAAGGGCCCGGTTCATATCGACTCTCGACTAACCAAAGGTTATTGGCCAAGTCCCCTCTGTCTAAGGAGCCAAGCCAAGCCGCCTTCTCAACCGCCCCAGTGCCACTGGCAATACGGGTCCTGCCCTTCGGCCTGCACGGGGGAACCGCCATCTGTCCAGACAGCTCATGGATGTCCTGCTGAGGCCCCATATGGCCTACGCCCGCGGCCTACTAGACCGTGGCATCCATTACGAGACCTGGGGGGAGCATTTAGAGCTGCTCCGGAGGGTGCTGCTGGCCCTCATTGCCGCCTGGCGGGGCCACCGCAACCCCCGGACATGTCCACCTGGCTCTCCCGAAAGCCGCAAGTACCTGGGCATTCTCTGCGTGGGTCGCTGGCCTCATCCCGTCCCCAGGAAAATAGGTTACAGCTATCCGCTCGGCACCCCGGGGGGGGGGGGGGGGGGGCGGCCCACTACCGAGACCCAGGTGCGGCCTTTTTTGGGTTGGCGGATACTACCGTTGTTTTATTTATCCTAACTTCCTCCCCGTAACCTCTTCCCTGACAGATTGACCAGAGGTCAAACCGAAAGTAGCCTGGAGTCCGAAGCGGAAGATGCCTTCCAGCAGGTGAATTCATCCCTCACACGGAGCCAGTCCCTGCGATGCCATCCCGAGTTCACGCTGCCCCTCCTGGTGCAAACCGACGCCTCTCAGACACGGGTTAGAGCTTCTCTCTCGCAAACTCCCATGTCCGACTGCGAGGAAACCTCCCACCTGTGATCTATATTAGCCGAAGCTGACCCTCGACCGCACAACAGGCTGCCGCCGGGGAAGGAGCGTTGCGTGTCCAAGGTGGGCAGTCCTGGAGCTTCGCGATACCTCCTCGGCCGACGGTTCACCCTGCTGACCGATCATGCGCCACTGCAGTGATGGCCCCGACAAGGACACCTCCCAGGGTGACCCGTTGTTCCTTGCGCATCCAGACTTCCACTTCACCGTACAACACCCGGGCGGGCAGCCAACGCCAACGCGGACGGCCTCTCCAGATAGGGCAGCTTTCGCAGTCTTCGCTCCACTCCCCACCCTCCCCATTCGCCCCATGGTTCCGCAGGCGCAGGTCGACGCCTTTGGGGGGGAGTGTGACTGTTGTACGGGAGACGATTTACACACGCTCCCCACCACCCCACTCCCCATTTTCGTTGTCCAAAACGGCCTGCTTTACTTATACTACTGTTTCGCGCAGCGAAGGGGGGAGGAAGACGTTGCTTGGTGGGAACCAGCAAGCAAGTCCAAACGTGTTTGGAACTCGCCCATGCCCCACATCCGATGGCTGGCCACCTCGCGCTCAAAACACCGCTCAACGGCTGGCCATCGAGCACACTCGCCTTTTTCAGATCCATGAGCTTTGTTAAAAAACAAATGCGTTGTCAGAGTAGGCGGGCAGTACGAAGAAAAATAATGTACAGTTGTGGAAAATACTGTGTTTTTTGAACCTTGACCGCAAACACTTTCATTACACAAAATAATGTTATTTGTAAGACATCATATGACACTTTAATAAATCTGCCAACAAATTTCTTTGAGATGTTTGCCACGCAGCTAACGAGTTAAGCAAGCAGGGATTAAAGCCGAATTACTGGGGATAAAGGTGCATCATGCATACAGTGGCTGTGGTACCAAGAGGCACCACTGAGAACAGAGCGACAAAATATCATATATAAAATATCCAACGTAACACAGTTGTTTGTTGGACTCAAACATGTGTAATTCTACAAACTTTAGGCAAAGGAAATAAAGGGTTTGCACAACGCAGCAAGCAAGATAGCAGAAAGGAATTGTTTTCATTTTAAATTTTCGTTAAAGTTTAATTCAATTTGTTTTGCATATATAGATATATATAATATTGTATGTGTGTGTGTGTGGTGTGTATTGTGGTGGGTGTGTGTGTGTGGGTGGTGTGTGTGTGTGTGTGTGTGTTATTGTGCCCCCCAGGACCACAAACCCTATTTATTTATTTTTTTTAAATTGAGATTTAAACATCACCTGAAGCGGAATAATAACGATCCTTTGATGTATGGTTTGTAGGAAGTATTTGTGGGGGAGATACCACTATTTGAAAATCTGAAATTGAGGTGTAAAAAGTAAAAAAAAATGAGAAAATTTTGTCTAAATGAAGTTCTAGCATGCATATTAATTAAAAAAAAATAAGTTTTGAGAATTTACGGTAGGAAATTAACAAATATCTTCAGGGACCATGATCTTGCTTCCTAATTATTTGCGGCATTAAAGAAATCGATAATTTTGACCTACATGTATATTGGCTATGCTACAATAGACCTGGGCGACTCATGCTGGTTTTGTGTCCAGTCTATATAGGATAGTTAGTATATATATATCATATTATGTGTGGTGTGGTGTGTGTTGTGTGATGTAGATATGTATTAAGATGTATGTATATAAATAATACAGACAGGTCAACGTTTGGAACATTACTATGTTTCATGTTTTTGAAAGAAGTCTCTTCTGCCATCAAGCCGGCAGTTTTGGAAAGCAATTTTTAGAAAAAATTATTAGAAAAAAACAGTAATAATGTGAAATATTATTACAACCTTAAATAATAGTTTTCTATTTAATAAACTTTAAAAATAATTTTTCCTGTGATGCTAAAAGCTGATTTTCAGCACATTACTCCACTCGTGTCACAGTACACCAGTCTATCAAATATCATGTGAGAAATCATTCTAATATTCTGATTTATAATGAGGTTGGAAAACAGTTCTGCTGGCTAATATATTTGATGAAATACAGGTTAAACGAAGCAATTTATGTCAAAAAAAAAAAAAGAAATTCTAATAATAATATTTTTCTTTACTCCACTTTTTTATCATTTAAACACATCCGTCTGATAAAAGTAGTTGATTTTATTTAAAAAAAATAGAAAAGAAAAAAATTACTGAGACCCACATTACTGACCAGTATGTATATTGGTATTACAAAATATTTAATTTAAAAACATAGCTTCTTTTTTTTTTTTTTTTTTTTTTTTCTTTTTTTTCATCTTTGTACCTAAAAAAGTATCACATGTTCTGAAAAAATATTAACAGCAGAATCTGTTTCCAACTTTGATAATGAATCAATCATAGTAGAATGATTTCTAAAGGTCATGTATAATGATCCTAAAAAGCAGCTTTGTAATCACAGAAATAATTTAATGTAAAGTATAATAAATTAAAAACAATTATGTTAAATTGTAATAATATATCACAAATAAATGCGCTTGATGAGCAGAAGAAACTTCTTTCAAAACATAAAATCGTAATGCTGTTCCAAATTTTGACCTGTACGTATATATGTATAATAGATATTAGAGATATATATATATATAATAATATAATTAAATTGAGAATATATATATAGATATATGTGTGTGTGGGGTGTGGTGTGTAGATTATATAATAAATATAGATTATATATATAGATATATATATATATATCTATAGCACACGAGGGGACAGAACAGCTTGTGTGCCCTAGCTTTCAGATAGCCCACCATCTCAGTTCCCTTAATGGCTTCACTGAAGAGCACGTGCTACAGGGTTCTATCTTGAGAAAAATTAACAATTTTAAATGAACATCAAGTTTTTTTGGGGATTAAATTTTAGGCCTATATGAAGTTGTTAATATGAAGTCATAAGGATGCATGCTAATAATGATAAATGCTGATCAAATTGAGGTTTAAATTCAGGTCTTTTTAATTGAATTATTTACTAATGATTATGCATTTGTTTGTGGGTGATATTGAAATTGGACTTCCTATGACATTATATACACAATGAGTGCAATTTAGCTTTTCTTAAATTTGCATCTTGATTGACTTTAATTATAAATTTGCCCTTAAATTCTTTCTCAGAGATTCACCGACCTAAGAACTACAAGCAAGCTCAGGTATGCTTAAAAGAATAGATAGCTCTGGCATTGTTTTCATCACGCACAGACAGTTTAACCCTATTAAGCTTTATATTCAATTTGTAGACAAATAACCAAAAAATTCTAATAAAAAAAAAAATTAAGTACTGTCACTGAACGGTTAATTTAGACATCACTGCAAAAAACTACATTTGGAAACTTTATTTGAGCTTTTAGATTTACCATTCTTTTCAGTTAATCTATATTTCTTTGCTCAAGTTTCCTCCAATTTGAGTGAATTATCTGACCTTGCTGCCAGATGTGGCAGGTGCTTGTCTTTAACCCTCACTGGAGATTTACTTCATTCAACTAATTTGCCATGCCATTTAGAACTAGTCTTAACTAAACTGCTGGCAAATTTGTACATTCCTTTGCCTCCGAGAAAATTTAAACCTTGTCTCCTAACGTATGGGAGAGACACGAAAACCCTACTTGCATGTGCAATAACCAAAGCCTAAACCGATTATCATATGTAACTGCGTATCCCATTCCACTGAAGATCTGCGCGTACTTGTGCAAACAAAAAGTGTACTCTCAGTTATGTAATATTGACCCATTTCCATACACAATTTCATATGAGAAACAGTCTTTGAAAGGATACACTGGTACCCCCCCTGCTAGTATCTTTAACAAATGACTATTGAATTTATTTTTTCACGCCAGCTTCACCAGGACATCTGCATTTCGATGCCCGAATGTACAAGCTGAATACGGTTCTGCCCACACTTCAATTCTCTCTACAACATGGCTGATCTTTGCATTTACCTTTATTTTCCAGCTGTTTCCAGTAACATTAGTTCTTTTGGGAGCTGGTAAAGCCCACTAAAGACAGATTTCAGCATTCGTACAATAAGGATTTTGACTTCCAGTGTATTATTCTCTTGGTGCTCCCACGAGATTGGAAAGAGATCCAGTGAACAACAAAAAAAGAATGATTCTGTCCACCAACCCCTGGCTTTTTTGTTCGGTGTTTTCCTCCCTTCATGTGCCCTGATATGTTCCCCTTCAGACGTGAAGCTGCATCAAACACTTGGGAACCCCCCGAGACCCCATAAGAATCATGTATGAAATCAGTCCAATAAGAAGCGAGACGTCACGACGGGGTGACATGACCAGCAGGAAGCAAAAGGCACATCCCAGCAAATGCCTTTCTGTTCTGCTCTTAGCAACGCCTTGTCCTTTGTATGTGTGTGTTTGCATACACTTAAAGTCCATAAATCGTATTTTATTTATTTATTTATTTTATTTAACACGTTTATTATTATTATTTATTTATTTATTTATTTATTTATTTACACTTTATGATTTAATAACCAGGGGTTCATGAACCCCCATTTGGGAAACCCTGACCTACATTATAGGCAACTAACACAATACAGTATCACTGTGATTACATGCAAAGAGTTGGAAATACCAAAATCTCACTTATAACATTATTATTGGTGTTTATTACCAAAATCCAATAAAATGATGGTCCCTACTAGCCGATACAGTGCATAATTATTAGGAGAGAGCTGGAGGGAGGCAATCAAAGACAGAGCTGATGTGACACATTAACAAATCCTTTCATACAATATAAAACAAATAATTTAATACAGTAACAAGCTCATTTGCTTGCTTGCATTTTGACATTATAAAGCATGTAGTTTTAAAGAACAAGTTTTGTTCTGATCTGTAATTTCTGAAGACTTGTCAGAAACATTGTGACAGCTAAACACACACACACACACACACACACACACACACACACACACACACACACACACACACACACAATTTGCTGGGTGATATACAAGCATGTCAATATTTATGCCTTTTAAATAAAAGGTTTCAATAAAACCTGTTTAATAAAGGTTTTCCTAAAGGGCCGTTTTGCCTGATTTAAGGTCATTTTGGGTATACATTTTTTCCCAAAATATGGTGAAAATGTCTAAAAGCTAATATTTTTCATTTTTCATACTTGTTATATTATTTATTACAATGAAATTTAGCCAAACAAACACTGTGGAACAAATGTTATTAGTAGTAAAAAAAAAGGCTATTTGTAGTCAAAATTGACCCGACCAAAGAAAATGGATGGCAAAGGCCACACTGTATGTGTTGAATAAAAATCTATATTCTGTACCAGCCACACAATGCTATACAAACACACATAGAAATTGGACTATAAAAGCATCCAGTGCAAACACACTGGACTACAAACACTAGAGAGAGAGAGAGAGAGGGTAATGGAAGCTTGTTTCCCCCTGCAGAATTAAGAACTATAGGCTTAGTATCTCAGAATTAAGGGGAGGAGAAAAAGTCTGAATTATGAGATATAAAATTGCACAGTAATGTAGGAAAAAAGTTTCCATTTTTTATTAATGTCCTCTGTTGCAGAAACATACTTGTGAGAAGTAATATCAGAATTCACAGAAAAAGTCAGGAATTATAAAATGCAAGGTCATTTGAGAGAGAGAAAAAATCATAATTCCAAGATATAAACTCAGAATTGCAAAATGTAAACCTGAATTTTAAGAAAGTAAAAAGTTAGTATTCTGGTTTTTATATTTGCAAACATATACATGATAAATGTCTTTATAGATTATCGGTAACACTTTAACTTAGGCAGGGGCTGACTCAGTGATTTGGGGGGCCCTGGCAAATTTACAGGTGTTTGGGGCCCCAACACAATATATACAGTATGTGCTCTTTAAGCCTTTTAACCCTATTTTCTCAGACTTTCTCTCTCATAGTTTATAGTTTTTTTTTACCCCACACAACTTAAGTAAATAATTAAGTCACCTGATGATCTTCCAAAGCCACATTAGGCTATACCTTTTTTTTTTTTTTTTTTTACATAATAAAACAATGCTTGCACTTCATTTAATTAATTGTATCCTTCTTCGATCTTTTTACAAAAACGATTAAAATGTCATAAAATTATCCCATGCAACTCATTCCGTATCCTAAGTGTTCTGAAAGCACACAATAGGGTTTGTGCATTTGTACGAGTGCGGAGCAGTTCTCATTTTGTGCATAGGAAAAGCACACAAGTGAGTCATTTTGAAACAATAAGACAAATAAAATCATGACAAGAAACACAATACT
>NC_056613.1:24600830-24610871 GCF_018340385.1 Cyprinus carpio
TACATTTGTATTTAATGTTATTTAACCAAAAGCGCAGACCTCACAAACACTGCAGAATAAGCTCTGTATACAAAAACATTTATATATTCTTCTTCAAAAACAAGACAACAGCTAGACTACTTGGTTTCTGACCCCACGGATAATACATAAAAGGTCAAAGCACTTCCTGAGATGCAGACTTCGTAAGTGACAGCTCAAAGAGTTTTTGAGAAGCTGGAGTGGAGACAAGAACATTTAAAGTGTCACATGGCTGTGAGGAAGATGAACGTCATCATGGGGAGCAACAGCTGCTACACTTTGAACAGTCAGGGACCAGATGTCACCCAAATACCACATCTATTCACTATACTGAGCACAACCATAAAGGGGGATATGTTTATATGCTTATGAACTGAGCAGCTCACATATTCTAAGGTGTGCTACAGCAATGCAGAATATAATTATTACATTTTAAATTACAGCCAGTGGACCAGAGAAGCCCAAACCTTAGTCCTCATGCAAACTTTCCTACACTAATTAGTTTTCTTGCACCCACAGTTCTCACTACTGCTTCATTGAAATAAGAAACCCTTCACATAAGGATATAAACATCTGTGCATCCAAATATAATCAGTGATAGCATGTTTTGGTGACAGTTGTTGACACCCAAATTCCCAAGACATTTACACAAAGTATTTCAGAAAACACAGCTGTTCAGTTTTCAGCATAAAAGCAATATCTTAAATGTACTATTTCCTCAGGAGAGGTGTGTATAATTATGATATTGCAATGATTACATGACAATGCTACATCTTAAAAGTTATGCATTAGGGTCTGTGCTGTTTTCACTTACATAGTTTTCAAAAATGACAAGAATATTTATTCTAATACAAGATCCAAAGCTGATTATTGTGTCACAATTTAAACATCCTAATTTCAACATAAAACAATTGCTTTGTTGTCGTTTTAAATGACCATAATTGTAGAACTAGACATGTAAAGAAAAGCCTAAGATGTTCACGAATTATCCTCATGTTTTTAAAGCACTAAAAAGTCCCATGATGCTTTCTCCGTTTCCCACACTGCAAGAGCTCCCGCTGTGACAACAGCCTGTGATATCTCATTTAAGATCATTTACATGGAGAACATCGTTCACTCCCCCTTTAGACAAAGCTTATCCATCGTTATAAATCAGATTCAACGTCGACAAAAAAAGCCACAGGTCAGCAGTTTCTTCCCTTCAGTCTCTCTTTCTCTTCCCTTCACCAATCTGCCTTCAGCTCTTTAATATGTTTTTTTTTCTGCAAAGATAAGTCTGCCCTCTATTTAACAAGCTTTGCAGCTAACTTTGGTATAGACTTTCTCATAAAATAAGAAAATTCATCTAATCAATCCCTTTTAGTATGTTATCTGTTTCTCCTGACAACTTGAGTCCCTATTGATTTGCCATTACTATGTTGGATAATCTCTTGTCAGAGGAACATTATAAAAATTAAGCCATTTTCAGTCTTCATATTCCTTACAGACAGGGTCGATTCTCTTTATTTGTTTTATATATATATATATATATATATATATATACTGAAAATACACAGAAACTTAGCTGCTTAGTACAATTCACCTAATACAAAAAATCACATTCAGCTGATGTATATACAGACTGATTATTGTGTTTGTGTAAACTCAACTACTAAAGCATGTGGTTTAAAAAACAACATGGTTATGGGTTCTTCAGTGAACATATCACTATAAAATACACTGTTTAAAATTACACTCCAAGTTGCTTCAGATAAAATCATCCACTGAATGCATAAATACTAATCTCTTATTTTGGTATGGTGTTTGCATAGGCTAAAAAAAAAGTTTTCGAACTTCAAAACTCTTAGGGTTGTCCAATTTCAGTTTTTACTAACATTATTTTTTAGCTTCATACAAACAAAGATCATTTATTTTTTAGGTGCATATACAAACATTACTCTAATAGAGAGAGTAGAAAAGAATATGCTGTCAAATTAATATAAGTTCAATATTTCAATATAATATTAATATGATTTGCCACAATATAACACACAATATATACAGTAACAATCTAACCAATATAACAATATTTATTCTGTATAATATCATTGCTAATATATATTTCATAATATATAAATGGGTGTTTATACAAAAAATACATAGATACCTTTAAACTAGGAAGGGTGTCATCATATGGCCTTAATACATGAATATGCCTAGACATATGGATGCAACAAATTGAATATATTTTTCCTTGTAGTTTTACCAATTTTTCATCCTTTGTGGTGATATATTTATTAATACATCCCTAAACACAATTTAAACAATAAAATAATGTAATAATATTAATAATTAATTTGCATTATAAAAATGCTATTTAATATACAAAATATTTAACCATGATGTATACACATGTATCTCTTTACTGGCAGGAAACTTGTAAAAGTGTAATATCCTATCATGTGGTGAAGCACCACTATGTAATGTAGTTTTCAAAACATACACACGCATACATACCTGCATTAATATGGAGCATGTGTAGCGGCCTGACCCCTAACAACAGTTCCTCTCCTCTGTGTGTGGGTGCCTGGGGCTTCTTCTTCAGCCCCGAGGAGCCCCTTCATTAATCGACCTCGTTCTGGGGGAGGTACTTAATGCACACACACGACAATCGGCGAGGCTGTAATTGCATTGTCAGGGGCCAAAAACACAAGCCTGCTCCTCCAACAGACATCTGGCAAGGAGGCAGAGAAAGCCATGTTGTTAGGAGAGAGGGAGAGTGAGGCAAGACAAAATAAAATTACTGCTTGGGTTGTTGAGATCGGTGGGAGCCCAGCCTGCCTAATCTCACCAATGGGAGAGCACGCCTGTTGTAACCCAATTAAAGGAGCATAAGCAATTTGTTAGACACTTCACATAACGTAAAACAATTTCCCAATAAACTCTGACCTTGTAATAACATTGCTGAGTGAGTGCATAAATTCTAAAGGAACGAAGGAGGGTTGGATGCAGCAGCTGCGGGCAGAGAGTTAGCAGCATCAGCAGGATCTCTCACATTTACACTCCAACCTGCTTCCAGTCTTCGTGCTGTTCAGATAGGAAGAGGATAACCGGATTGTGTATCCACATCCTCAGCTTTTCAGCTGCATGCATACAGTAAAAGACAGGGGGTCTTCGATCAGCCAATCAAGTGGCATTACAAATAGTACTGCAGTGTAAAGCAGTAGGAATAAAATTGTTATGATTAGGGAAAAGTGTAAATAGAGTAAATGTTACCCATCAGACATTACACAACAACCAACACAACCTTACTACTACATGAAGACTGGCTAAACTAAATATGGTGAGAAGGGGTTGAGGGACAAAATAGTTTTAATTCAGCTTAACTAGCGGTTACTTGACAGTTGTGCATGGTTAAAGATACACAAAATAACTTAAAAAGCCATTTATGACGATGGGGTTATAAAACATTTGGGGTTTTGTTTACTACACTACAATATTTTTAACTAAATGTAACTAAATAAAGGGCATAATTTGACAAATAATAGGATAAATATAAATATTAGTAAATATAATTAAATATATGTAGCCCGCTAGGGTTATTTATTATCTCCTAAATGCGTAATTTATAATATGTAAATGTTTCTGACTTTCAAGGGTTAAACTGTTATAACTGTTATGTGGTTATATATGTGTGCCGCATTTCTCTTGAACTAATGTTATGTAGATTACGGTAAAGTTTATGTGAGGTGTACTCTCTTAACATGTGGGTTTGACCAGCATGTATGTTTTTATTTGTGATTGGATATTGGTTACTTGCTCCCGCCTATGTGAGGGTATTGATAATTCTGATTGGTAGAGGGAGAAAAAAAGATTGAGGCAGATCGGAAAGAGATGTCGTAGTTTTTTTCCTCTGGGGATTCTGAGGGAAAAAATATACTCAAATAACTGCTGACTAAGTGGTCAAAGAGTATATTTAGTATACAGAAAGTGTTAAAGAACGTTTCTGTAATTTGTTTCATTTGTTATACTTTCACTAAGAGTTTAAACAGACTTATTTTATTGCCGCTGTGTGCACTGTAATCTTTTCTTTTGACGTTGAGTAAAATCTATTCGCGGGATCTGGTTTATAAATCGTTCCGAGGAAGACGACTACAGTACGAGGAACCAGATAGCGTTTCTAAATCCCCTCTGTGGTGGTTTAGAATTCCTCTGGGCATCGCGGGATTCGTAATCATTCAGCGGGACAGCTGGTGAGACTACAGACACATACGGAGTGTCTAACGTGATCGGTGGACAGCGCGTGTGCCGAAACGGGAAATACACAGGTACATTGTTGGTTTATTTTAGCTCTTTGGAGCGAAGAGGCCATTTTGTTGGTTTTCACGGCCACACCGTTCTCAAGCAACGACACAGGCCTGCGACAGGTTGGGGTTTTTGAAGCTAAGAGTGAGTGTGGGGCCCACATTACATATTTGTTGTTTAATTTGCTCATTGATTTACCCTGAGTGTATTCTGCATTTTGAGTTTTGAGATTGTATTATAGATCCAAAGGGGATTATATTACAGATTTTTTTGCAGATACAAAAATTGAATATGCTATTTGAGTATTATATTGGACTTTCTGATCTAGGAGGATAAAAAGGTGATTTTGTGTGCAAGGAAATACACAACAGGACATTTAAGAATTTCATTTAATTCTTTTATTTATTTTTATTTTTATTATTTTTTTTACAATATTTCATTATTTCATCTGTCTTTGTTAAATAAAATCACTTGTTAATTGACAAGAACTTACCTTTTTTTTATTTCATATAATAGTGTTGCAGAAAGATAATCACTGAAACATTTTCATTTAAGTAGGGTGATCAGGGGGAAAAACAGGAAGGAAGTAAATTAGTTTAAGTCGAGAGACACATTATTAGGACCGGTGCTCCGCCCATTCAAGGAAGAGGGTAGGGGGCGCTACATATTTATGGGGGCTCGTCCGGGATCTCTTACTTCCTGTCATCAGCTGACCCTAAAAAACAAGAACAGAATTAAGTATTAAGTTTATTTTAGTGAATTGACCATCACTAACCAGAGCTCCAAGCATGGCTTTTGCACAGGACCCAATTCTGTTGGCTGAATGTCCAAATGGTTAGGGTAAAGGAAAAGGAGGTTGAGGAGAATCATGGCATACTGTTAATAGGAGTGCCTGCTCAGACTGATGTGATGTTTATAGAAGAGACATTGCAGACTGTAAAAGCTTTCGGCAGGGTTCGGTGAGAGAGACTCAAGATCAGGACCCCAGTTCTAGTACTATTTTGGTGCTCTGTGAATGCCGAGAAGTCATTGATCCAACTCGAATTCCACCCCAGAATTACTGCCTGCTCCAGGAGAGGAAACTTGGAAGGTAGTAGTGGCTTCAGCTGAGGGTCCAGTTTCAGAATTCTCAAAGAAACTGTCCATGTTCTTAAGTGAAGAGGGAAAATCTATGTCTGACTTGCAAGCTCTATTCACTCAGTCGGGCTCTACCACTAGTTCTCCTGAATCTATCATACGCGCCGTGGGTGAACTATTGGAGAAAACCTCTAAACCATCGACTGATGCTAGTGCTTATCGCCGATTACGTACCTTTTCGGGTACTGTTCCACTCCCACCGGAGAGGAAAAGTTTGGAAACTGGGATGGAAACAAGCCAGGTTGATGACTGTAGAGTGCGAATGTTCTGAAAGAGAAAAAAGAAGAAGAATAATGGAATGTTTAAAAGGCCCAGCCTTGGATATTGTTAAGGCTGTCAGATTTTCAAGTCCTGATGCTAGTGCTTTGCAGTATCTGGATGCTTTGGAGAATACGTTTGGGACATTTGAATCTGGAGAGGATCTTTACTTTGCTTTCCGTCTTCTTCGTCAATCATCAGGAGAGGCGTTGTCCCTGATTTTCTGAGACGATTAGAGAAATCTTTAACCTAAAAGTGGTCCAAAGAGGAGGATTGGCCCCACAGTTGATGGACCGCGTGAGGATTGAACACATGAATTGATCCGTGGAGCTGTGGAAGCAGACCTTATGCTGCTGCAGTTGAGACTCAGGGAAAGGAAAGAACAACCACCTAATTTCTTAGCCTTACTGAACGAAATTAAGGAAGCAGAGGAGAAGAATGAAGCTACCCGTCGTAAGATCAAAACCTCAGTAAAGCCCATTCATCTGAGGACTGATGACAAACTGAGCTCTTCTGTGGTTGGAACAATTACGTGAAGAAATACAGAGTTAAGGTCCAGAGTGGAAGGCGATTCTGAGAAGAAACCTGTTGCGATCATTGAGAGTGGAGTCTAGAGACCAACATGTTAAGAAAAGGGTGGAAGTTCAGGAAGAGTCTGAGGTGCAATTGTTAAAAAAGCAGGTTCAGAAGTTACAAGAGCAACTCTCAGTGATGAATGTGAGCTCTACTAAGCAGTCACCGCAGGACGTGTCGAATCCGAAGCCAGTCCAGTTTCGAAATCAGGGAAGATCCTCAAAGAATAGAGAAGATTTGTTCTGCTACCGCTGCGGAGAGGATGGGGCACATTGCGACCAAATGTTAAAGCTCCAGAAAATACCACGCTAGTGATACAGAAACTAGTGCGCTCTCTCCGGCAAGCTAAATCTGAGAGAAGTAGATCGACCGGAAACACTGTTTCTGCCAATAGTTTTAATTGTTCCTTTGATCAGAGTGAAATGACCAGCAATGAAGCAAACTCTTTTCCCAGAGGACTAGTGGGTCCCGTTTCTAAGATTCCTGTGAAGGTGAATGGATGCCCATGTACAGCCCTTCTTGATAGTGGCTCGCAGGTCACTATTGTCTTTGAACAATGGTATTCCAAATACTTATCCCCAGTTCCTATTCACCACTGACTGGATTGTCTATTTGGGGACTAAAGTGAATCAAGTTATCCTTATAAGGGCTACATAGTAGTAGATGTCTCCTTTCCTGCTACACTCACTGGTGAAGCAGAGACCGTTTCCATCTGGGCATTGGTTTTGCCCGGAACCACCAGGAAACTCAGCAGGTTCCGGTTATCATTGGAACTAATGCAAACTTCATTCCAGCGACTGACTTCGCTCAATCCAGCCTCTAGTGTTTCAAATAAAGCCTACTACTCCTTGAGAATCCAATCAGAATTGTTTAAATTACCTGTGGCCCAGATCAAAGGGAGAGTGGAAGTCTCAGAATCAGATGAGGGACAAATGATATTGTGGACTGGACTTGACCAGGAGGGTTTTAACTATGCCCATCAAGAGGTGAGGCGGTATGCAGTGTGCAAGGTAGAAATGGAGAAAACAACTGAGGAAAAAGACATTTTTCTTCTTGAAGCATCCAAGGATAGCCAACTTCCAGCTGGAATTCTTGTTCCACCTACTGTACTTCATTCTTCCGACATGAATGTAGATAGTTTCAAACTACTGGTGTGCAATGATACATCTCCCGAGATATCACCATACCGTGGGAACGGTGATAGCCAAAAGTATTTCCCACTGACACTGTCATAGTAGCGCAAGGAGTTCAGACTGGGCACAAGAGATTAGACCCAAAAATCTTTAAGTTTGGTGACTCGCCAGTTCCAGCCAATTGGAAAGCAAGGTTGAGAGAGAAGCTGTCGGAGCGAGGAATGGTGTTTTCTGTGACAGAATGGGATGTAGGGAGAGCTAAAGACGTGAAACATACCATAAGACTAAATGATTGTAGACCTTTTCGTGAGCGATCCAGAAGAATTGCACCAGCAGACATCGATGATGTTAGGCGGCATTTGAAAGATCTACTGGCAGCCGGGATTATAACGGAATCCAGAAGTCCGTATGCTTCTCCAATAGTCATAGCCCGGAAAAAGAATGGAGCCATCCGAATGTGTATTGACTATCGGACATTAAACGCCCGCAAAAACCCTCCCTGATCAATACACAACCCCTAGGATAGAGGATGCTTTAGATTGTTTGTCAGGGAGTAAGTGTTTCTGTCTTAGACTTACGCAGTGGATATTACAGATTGAGATGGCTTTGAGGAGGACACAGAAGAAAGACTGCGTTCATCTGTCCTCTGGGCTTCTACCAATTTTGAACGTATGCCACAGGGTGTGACTGGGGCTCCAGCCACTTTTCAACGCCTAATGGAAAAGGCTGTTGGAGACATTGAATCTCCTCCAAGTTATCGTGTACTTGGATGATATTATTGTCTTTGGACGGACGTTAGAAGAAGAACATGAAGAGAGGCTGTTGAAAGTGCTGGATAGACTACAAGAGTACGGTCTAAAAGTGTCCATTGACAAGTGTCAAATTCTGTCAGCCGAAAGTAAATTATGTGGGGCACGTTGTATCTGCAGCAGGAGTATCTCCAGATCCTGAAAAGGTGAAGGCTGTCATTAACTGGAAAATGCCCATTGATTTGAAGTCTTTGAGATCTTTTCTCGGATTTTGCGGGTTTTACCGTAGATTTATCAAGAACTACTCTGCGATAGTAAGACCATTGACTGAGTTAACTAAAGGGTATCCTCCTGCAAAGGGTCAACGCCAAACGGCACCAAACAGAAAATACTACCAAGAATCTGAGCCATTTGGTGAAAGATGGGATAAGGCTTGCACAGATGCTTTCCATCACATCATTCATTGCCTCACACATGCTCCAGTGCTTGCGTATGCGGATCCCATTAAGCCGTACATATTACATGTGGATGCAAGTTTGAGTGGACTGGGAGCTGTACTGAACCAGGAATACCCAGAAGGGTTAAGGGCCAGTTGCATATGCAAGCCGAAAATTGAGTACAGTTGAGCGGCATTACCCGATACACCAATTGGAGTTTCTAGCATTAAAATGGGCAATAGTTGACAAATTTCATTATTATTTGTACGGCGCAAAATTCACGGTTAGACTGATAACAATCCCTTGACTTATGTGTTAACAAGTGCTAAACTAAATGCCCACGGGTCATAGGTGGTTGCTGCTGCCCTAGCCACTTACGATTTTGATCTCCAAGTACAAACCGGGTCGACACAAACATAGATGCTGACATCTTGTCAAGCTATCCTATGTCCACAGATGTGCCAGCTCTGAATGGATTTGACATCCCAAGTCAGGTGTGAAGGCTATCTGTCAGCTTGCAGATACTACTTCTGCTGCAGAATCATGCAGAAGGCTAGTAGATCAGTTAGGGATTCCTTCAGAACTGTATTCCTTATGCATATGTCTGCCCTATACAGTTGGAACTGGAGCATAAGACGCAGTGTCCAATTTAGACTTGCAAGTCGCCAAGAGCAGGACTCCATCATGGACCGTGTGATGACAAGAAGTCAGAAATAAGGAGGGAAAGGCAATCACAGCTACTAAGAACTCGACTCTTCCTGAATCTCTGTTGAGACCCAACAGGGAGACAAATTAGTGATTCGCACAATCTGTTGTATAGAGTCATTAAGAGCCCCTGCGGAAAGGGAGATTCAACAGTTAGTTCTCCCAAAAGAATACAGATTTCAAGTATTGCATTCTCGTCATGATGAGAGTCTGGTCATCTTGGAATTGAGAAGACCACAGAGCTGTGTAGAAATCGTTCTATTGGCCCACGTATGAGTAAAAGAAGTGGAGCAGTATGTTGGGAAAAAAATTGCGGACGAGGCAGGTGCAAGGAAAGAAAAACTAATTACCCCAAAGATAGCCGCTACCCTGGAATCATCATACCAGTAGTGACCGAGGGACCTAATTTGCATCGACTTCCTTTCCATTGAACTCAGACACTCTAAAGGGATTTGCAATGTTCTGAGTATATGACTGATCATTTCACTCGCTATGCCCAAGCGTATCCACGCAAAATTGACCAAAAAGCATTGACCCGTTGGCTTGTTGCCAAATTCTAGTTGAGAAGTTTTTTTTTGTGCATTATGGTTCTGCCTGGCCCGCATTCATTCCGACCAAGGGCGTGATTTTGAGAGAGCAAGCTTATCAAAGAGTTGGCTGGGAATCTTGGGTACAATTCGTAAGTCCAGAACTATCCCCCTTACCATCCCCAGGGAAGAACCCACAGCCTGAGCGGTTTAACCGCAC
>NC_056613.1:24611871-24621931 GCF_018340385.1 Cyprinus carpio
GTAATTACGTCCCCACTGGATGCAACAAATGCCTCGTTTGTAATGGGTTTTATTTGTTTATTTGTTTATTTATTTGTTTTGTCTCGTCTAGTAATGTCCGGATCGTGAACAAATCTTTCTATTTAAACCGGATCTTCTTAGTGAACCAGTCGAACCAGTTCACCAAATCTATCTGAATCATTTGAAACAGTTGCGTCTCCAGTTCGCCACACCACAAATTACTTAAATTTCTTCAGTTATAAACTTGCTTACACTCGAGTGTCTGACATGAAAAACCCATATCCAGAGTATCAGTTACACCTAACCGGTACATTGACTGAATGCTAAAAGAAAGCGATGATGCGGATGTGCCTTGAGCAGGGGTGATGAGGTCTTGTTGTGTCATCACACATGTCATCACAGTATAGTGAGGGGCGTCACTCATTTCCGATTACATGACTTGAAGTGTATTTGGCCAATCCACAAGCATGCGATAGCTGGCCCAATCAAAAGAACACCTCGCTTTTTTAGAAACGATGGCTTTGTAATAATCGACCAAGTTTCAGAAAGGCGGGGCCTTGACGGAGCAACCATAATGTACATTATGTGAAAAATAATGTGTTTTTTGAACCTTAAACCACCATAGCACACACTTGCCATCTACACCAATTACGCAACATAATGTTCTTTTTAGCCAAATGTCATATGACCCCTTAAATGCTGCCAGGAGAAAGCATGCAAACACTATCGCAATTGCAAAAGTGAGGTGTGACTATGGACCTCCGCCATACTCCAATGGTGTAGCAGGGTCACCCAAAAAACAGGTTTGCGCCGCACACGGTGACCGACAAATATTAAACTGTTATAAGCACTTTCCTAATTAAGGTGAAGGATTAAGTTTGAAACCCTCAGGAACCCTTTCGTACCCACGTGCCAGCACAAGGACAATTGTGTCACATTCTCCAGAGTCTTTGCTAAGGTAAAAAGTCCTGAAAAATTACCCCCAACAAGCTGGAAACAACAAGCTGAAGTGTTGTACAAAACACATTAAGACAATTCTTTTAAAAGGCTTTATAAACAAGGCGGTTGAGACTGGCTCTTGAAGGATACCACCACATCCCTCTCGTACCACTGTTTGAAGAATTTGTCTCCAGAATCTGGCCCAGTAAGTTTTGGGAGTTCATTTTAAGTTTATCTCTTACCCCTGAAAGGTCTGTCTTGTCACTGTTAGTAGCAGCTCAACACGACTCCCTCGTCACCGCTATGCTGTCATCATCTGACTTGAACTGGTGCTGGTACCTCAAAGAGTCACTCTAAACTATCTTTATCCTATCCATGAAACTATCCATAAAAACTGTTTTTTAAAAATCAGTTTCATTTGTTTATGACACTTCAGCTTGTGAAGGGTAATAAAGTTATTATGGTTTGTAATTGGTAAAAATACTTGATTTTTTAATCATATATATACATGCATAATAATTATGCACACACTGTAGATGTTTAATCATGTGCTATATTCTGCCTGATGTCCGAAGTTGCAAGACACTTTAATGAATAAAAACCAGCCATTAAAATGAAATCAGCTATGTCATGTTACTTCTAAATCTACCAGTTCCATCATTCTCAGCTCCAGATATTCCCATGAGCTTCTCCCCAGGCAGATGAGCCATTAAGATACTTGGGGTGAACACTCACCTGACATTCAAGGTAAAAAAAAGCATTAATTAGTATTTGGTAAAAAAAACAAAAAGGACAATTACTGTACACCAAAGACAGCCTCACATTAAGTAATATTCAGCATTTTCTGTACACCATCAGAGAATGCATTTTCTGGTGCTGAGACCTCAAGTTCAGCAAGAAAGAACACAGCGTAGTTCGTGGCGACTCACTTTTTGGAAATACTGTAGCATTTCATCTAGGTGTTCTATAGAAAATGTGCTTGTTTAAAGCAAAAATGTAAAGCTAATAATGTCCTTAGTTTTACCATCAGTTCAAGCCCGAAAGGGCAACAGAGTCGCATGACAGACAGCCAGTGATGATGCAGCACACAAGCTTCACGGGTTAAGACAGCTGAGGTGCTATGATTTTGACAGGTTGTTTACTCTGCGGTGATGTTACCCCTCACACACACACATGTAAACACACAATGCATTACCTTCACGCTTGTGCAAAACTCTGCATTTGAACAACAGTCAATATAAACACTTAAATCCATTAAGAAAACATACTTACAGTAGCTGATTCAGAATAAGCAGTATAGATTCAATTGCCATTTGTGCTACATTTACAATACAATCGTAAAAGACTGTCATAGCAAAGTCGGAATTTAATTCTTTTTTTTTTTTTTTTTTTAGAAATAGCTCTTTTTGTGCACAGCCAGCACTGCCCTTCCTCCTGCTACCCGTGCAAAAGCTTTGCCCTGTGCAGCTAAAATTAACCCTTTGGCCCAGGCTTATCCTCAAGTTGTGCTTTTCAGCTGCAACATAAATCTAATGCTGGCCATTCCTCAGCTGCACTCCCTACCACTCAGAAGGCACACATAAAAGCCACTTTTTGCACTAGAAACACACAGCTGCCTCCCCTGCGCCTTTGGCTGCTTCACCACTAACCACCATTCCTGAAACCACACCTTTCTTTCTTGCTGGTGAACATTTTGGAAGGCATTACGCAAAATCATTCCACATCTTGACGTAGACAGGTGTGGGGGCGTGTTTGAATGAGCCTTCATTAGCCACGGTCTGGACTAGCCTTATCTCTTACAGATAGAATAAATGCTTTAGTGGAGACTTTTAGCTTTGTAACTCTTGCAGATCTTATACCATGCCAATACACATAACACACTAAAGAAAAAGCAAAAATGGAAATGCACATCCTGACCCAGCTTTAAGAGCCCTTGAGCCAGATTTACTAAACAGGCCAAAAAAATTAGCATTAGAGCTCAATTCCATAAATGTGCCGAGCTGAGGGAGGGAAAATTCTGTGTGTGTGATTTACTGGACAATCGCAAAACTTTTACATAGAACAGAGGCAGCAGCCAGATCATTCCCACAATCACCAGTGCATCTACCACACAGCCCGAAATTATCACCTGCTTTTAAGATTCTACGCCTTTTTGGGGTATTAGAAAAATAATTTGCAAATAAGCTATCAAATGAAGAGCACAAGATGTTATCATTCAACATTGCCAGTGGATCCATCTTAATACTCTCCCTCCCAGAAATTTTAAGGCTGGAAAGAAATAACCTACTAACCAATGCATATTCAGTACGTTAAACGCAAAATAACTGTGCTCCACCATCTTTTTCCGCACTAATATTGGGACCACACATGCCCTCTTTTAGTAAATCCTAACAGTACCTATTTTAATAATTAAAACAAGAAGGGTTTATAGCTGTGGCGCAGTGCTCGTTAGTAATCTAGCCCATAGTGTATCTCAGTGTCATGCACTGTCATGCATTAGTCAATACAACTTACCAACTACTTCTCCTTCTTAACTCCAGCTGTTCCCGTGAGCTTGTCCAATTAAATGAGCAAAGCTGAGATACTTGGGGTGAACTCCCATCTAACTTTCAAGGTAAAAGAACATCTATAAACACATGGTGAAGAAACACATACACTGCAAATTGCTGTAACACTAGGTAACATTAGGTATTTTCTGTACAATCCATCAGAGAACACAATTCTGAACAGAGAAGACCCCTCAAAAGTACCTTACCAGGCAAGAACAAAGAGTAAGTCATTTGTATTTTTTTTTGCCTGTTGACAGCAACATTGCCCAACAAGCTGCTTCCTGTGTATCATCAGCCTAAGGGCACCGCGCTTTTAAGCATGTAGCCATATCTTTAGCAACACAACTTTTATGACGTGTTAGTTTTATCACATTTAAACGCTTTTTGTGCTTGCAGGTGCTTTTGGTGTGAGACGATGGAGCTGCATCACTAATCAGCAATGTACCACTGTACATTAGAAATTAGAGTGCTAAGATTCTGTTAAAATTATACATTTTATAGTTAAATTACAATTACGACTCACAAGATTCAAGCCTACTGCTGTGCTTGCTGTTTAAGGAGGACAATCTGTGGAGGCACTTAACGAACTGGACATGAAGATCAATCATCCTGACTATCAGGTGGATCCATCTCGTGCTTTCCCAGCTAACAAACATTCCAGTGCTCACGTGCTGCTGGTGGACCATGAGATGATGCTCTTTCCTCTACAGCCAAACCTTGGGAACTAGACAAACCTGAAGACACATTATCAGAAAAAAGCTGAAATGATGCAAAAGATAGGTAAATCATTGACATTTTTGAAGGTTTTAACAGTTTAGTAAAAGTCCAGTACTGTCAATTATATACCCGTATTCACAGACAAGGCTTAAGGCTAGTCCCAGACTAAAAATGCTATGTGTGGCTGTCTTAACTGAAAAATAACTTGCAATGACATTCCTTACAAATATGGCCAGTGCCATTGTTTCATCTCAAGATGCATACATGCAAGCAGTTTTACAAAAACAAACTAGGACCTATAGTCCTGACTTAAACTAATCCCCTTTTCTGAGGCTCAGTAGTAACTGACTATAATGTAATCTGGATTGCGTAAACAGATTCTAGTAAAATAAAGAACTTGTAATTAGATTAGCAAATTAAATTTTATAAAACTCATAATCAGACTACAGTTACATTTTGTATGGATTACATGATTAAATAATTATTTACAAAATAGCAATAGATTATTCTGAATTTAATTTCCTCAATTCCTCTGTTTTAATCTTTTTAAATTTTCCTCTTTCTAAAAATACAGGCTGCTTATATACATTCAGAAAGTCTTCAGTTTTTGTGGACATTCACAGAGATCCTCAATTAGTCAGGTGGCAGCGTTTAACCACTGGATTTTACATAAAAAATAATTTCATGTTTAAGAACATACTGTAGCATCAGCATCAACACATTGATTTTTATTTGAATCATATCCTCTGTAGGTTGTTTAACCATGTATTTCTATGTCTTTGGATGACTTTAGTCCTTTTAAACACATTAAAATGCACAAATTCACGAAACTTTTTTGTCATCTGATCCCCCTTTCACCTAATATATTTAGCTTAAAAGTACTCATGAGATTTTAAAATATTTTTTTTAAATAATTAAGTATCACATTTCTATGTATTCATTTTGGTTCTCTGAGACCTGGTTATGGTCACATGACATGCAGGTAAAACAAGGTAAACTTTTTAGCGTTTTTTTTTTTTTTATTGTTTTAGATGGCTTTATTTTAGATTTCTAACATCTTTTCCCGTGATTTTAGGAAATAATTATTAGCTTTAAAATTCATGTTAAACTCACACGCACCCTGCCTGCGAAGTTCCTTTAGGCATCACCAGTTTGAGAACCCGTACATAATATAATATAATTTTTAATGCACTTCCATGCTGTTAATAACAACAATCAAAATATTTATTTTCCTTTTATTATTTCTTTACTTAATCCATATGGTACTTTTGATGCTGCCTGGCTTAAATTTGGGAGACTACGTTTAGATTACGTGTGGTACCTAACGCTCCGTCTTAGCTAAGCCTATCCCAAAATGTTTCTTAATGTAATGGATTCCATTGCGACGCTACTGGTACTGCGCTAATTTGAATCAGGATACAGTGAGATTACAAATTCCTGGAACTACGCACTATAGCGCGGGGGGGGCCCTGCGGTCTGTAAACACGAGACCATCAATGTGTTGTTGCATTGTCTATAGAATGTCTTTTTGAAATTTGTTTTTATTTTTTAAGGTGAGACAGTTTGCTCCATCAGCGGAGACGACTACCTGAAGAAACCAGATGGATGCCATGCTCCAAGGTTTTTGTTCCTGTATGCCCAAACAGGCTGACTGGTTGTGGTAGGGGAGACAAAGCGGGATCCCAGGAGAAAAGCAAACATAGGAGCACTCCTAATAGTAAAGTTACGTCCAAAATGTTTTCCCAATGTGCAGTGTACGGGGACACTTACATTGGGTCATTAGTTAAACTGAACCAAAGTAACAATGCTCTACCACAGGAGATTTTCTTAAGCTAATCTTAATTTGAATTGCAGCCATGTATTACAATCAAAGATGTATCGTAAAGCAGCATTAGTCCTCGTGAGCTTTTCCATCGATAGGAGTACATTAGCATACTAATATTCTCCTCATGTGAGCTAGCACAGATATCAGATTAGGCCTGCAGCTAACATCAAATATGATTATAGCACGTGCTTTACCAGGAAGATACGTTTCCATTTTAACAGTGGCAAGGCTTTTCTCACCCCAAGAGCGCTTTTTGAAATTGACAACTTTTGTTTTTAAACTAACAGTTAGAGCTATTGATGAAAACTCCTTGAGTAACCACAAAAATCAGTTGTGCAAAGGCAGCTACTTGAGACTGGAAGCCACACAACCACCATATTCGTCAATCGTTGAAGGTAACAATACTTATCTTGTTTTAAGTTACTTTTATCTAAAAATCAAACATTACACCATCACATATACCATGACAATGAAGCAGCTGTACGTACCTCAGTTTTTCCCGCGGCCGATCACTTCCACGTGAGGCGATCATAGTGATCTTGGATGAATCTTTGTAGCACATGCTTCCATAGCTGACTAGGAGTCGACTCCAAAAGAGTCGATTCCATGAATCTGATCCAGCCCAGGTTTTCGAAGTAGACTTAATATCAAATTATTCAATATTAACCTCAGGCTGTGTCGTCCACTAATTTGGGAGTCCACTCTAAAAGAACGCTGAAACCGATTACACGAGAGACAGGTAGCCTTTTAAGAGTTTTTATGACTGAAGGCCAGAATTTCCAGCATACTCACTGGAAATGAACATTGACCAATTCAGATAGAAAGTCACCAGACATGAAACTTCCTACTTTTGAGTATGTTATATTACATCCTAAAACGCTGACCTGACATTAAAACATCGACAAGCATTAACTGCACATCAATTATCTATATTAATTTGATTTTATTAACGCAGGCTAATCATTCTCAGCTAGTAACTCCAACTAGGGGATCATATGAACAATTAAACAGACGTATAAGACGAAATAAATGTCTGATTTTACATTATTTTGCGCAGTTAATGCATAATTCTTAAATGGATTTTTTTTGGATCGGCATGCATTTATCTTACATGACTAATTGAATAATGAATAATTTAATTGATACTGACAGACATTATAGCTTTAGGGAAGGACGGATGTTGCAAAAATTTTTTTTATACTTTGCTTATCATTGTCTAAATTCATAAGAGCCCAGTTAAAAAAAACATATTTTGAGGATTTAATTAACCAATAAGTGAAAAAAAGTTTTTATTTGTTAAACTTATTCAAGTTTTACCTTTTTAACATGCAGGAGCAGCTATGAAGAATCCCGTGCTTCCGTCGCCAGCTGAAGCAGAGGCTGAAAAACACGCAGGATTATCTCCGCTTGGCCCCCAGGAGAATGCCTTGTTAATCAACTTGCTTTTTTGTTGTTTGTTTGTTTCAGGATTAAAATAATAATAATAATAATAACATAAACGACTGCTTATTTTCATTCACTGTTAATAAAATGATACAAATCATTCAACAGCATGTTGTGTTCTTTTTCATTCTGAGTGGAAAATACTTGGGTTTAGATTATCATACTTATCACATATGTGTAGACGCATGCATAATCAGGTGTAACTAAAGCTGTTATCAATAACAGTAAATATGAAGGAACGTCTAAAATGTATAATTAAGAACGACGTCTATGTTATGTAAAATCAGATGTCTAATAGACGTAACATTCTAATATTAAACGTCTGTAGATACGTCTACCGGATGTCGCTGGAACGTCGGAAAGGACGTCTATGCTTACCGTATTCCAGATGAGCAAACGCCCTAAAAAATACGTCTCCCAGATGCAAAAGCGCATACATCGCACAGACGTCCAGTTAATTTATACTTAAAAGTGGGACACTTAGTTATATTTAGTCCTGATTTAATTAAAATAATTAAAGATTCAAAATTCACCCCATCCAGAATTGTTTAAAAAGTGATAAAAAGTTCCAAAAAGAATGACTGTTTAAGACACACAGACATACCCTGATATAGTTCTATAGAAATCAAATGATAATATCAAGTACACTTCACATTGTTCTCATGTTTTATTGTTGAGCTGTCAAGTTGTCATGTGTTGCAATAATCAGTTAGCTTCTTATTCTATTTCTTATTCTTTTTTCTTTTTGACCGCCGTGAATGGGTGACCCTTATTTTGCTACATTGAACCATAACCTTTAATCAATTAGAATAACAGCCTTTTCTACTACGAGCATCATCATACTTTTATTTTAATTTTTTTCAGATACTGAATAGCTGGCAGGTGTTCTTCTATATACCATGTAAGTAATTTGAATTTATTATTTTTCTATATGCAAATATAGTTTCACTAAGGATATACTTTGTATTTATTAGAAATTGTTATATCAGGTTATGGCCAATGTTTTTTACAATGCCCCTCATTGATTTTTTGCATCTTCTCTCAACTTTAGATTGCTCAATTTTTCCCCCACTATTTGATGTTGGCTTACAGTGCTTTTTTAACAGTTAATTCAGTCTTCTAGCTGCAACACCAGGGCTAATACCATTCAGAGGCATTTATTAAGCAATACATGTAACAGTACTCACATAGATTTCAAAAACTCACCCAGCTATCAAAACATTGTAGTCATCAGTCCAATAGTTTAGCTAAATTGACTTTATACAAAATACTATAATACAAAAAGTGCTGTGTTTTTAATGTAGTTTAACTCCTACTAGGGCTTTCTTGATAGTAATAAAAATGTAATCTGATTATTTTAGTCAGTATTGAAATCATGATTATTGCTTGCATGATTATAGAGTGAGTGATTGTAGTCTTATTTCATGGTATGAGTAATTTTAAATGTTAGTGAAATTTCAATAAAAATAAATAAATGTTATAAACAGTCACCAATACAATAAGAACAAAGAAACAAACCAAAAATATAAACAAACAAAATTCAAATTTAGGTGTGTCTATATTAATTCTGGCATCTTTTGAAGCTGTCAGTGTCTTCTTTTTTTTTTTTTTTTTTAGCAATAGAATATCTATTGGGTAAACCTTGTTTTTCAAATGCCACCGCCAGCTGCTCTTTTTCTGCAAAGCTCTAGAGCATTTCCTTAGCGAGACCTGGTCGCTTTCCGGCAATAACAAGAAAAACAGAAGGCCAGATGGATCAACAGGCCAAGTGAAAATGTGAGCACGAGTTGCACATTACATGAGCACAAAACTCACGATAACATATATCATAAAGATGCTGCAAATAGATTTGATAGATCCTGAATGCAGAGGCGGTATCATCTACTACTGTCATTAATAAAATCCATCTGTTAACTAGCTAACATTAATCGTCATTTCAGCAAAAGCATTACCACTATAACCAGCTGATAACAAATGTTACCTCCTTACCGAACTTATGGGTATAGGCTACCGTAGCAGCCGTTATAACAGACAAAAGACACCCCTTGCTGCTATTGGAATCAATTGGTGCCAGCTTTTTACTGGAAAAAGCAATCTCCTTGTCAACTTTTACTTGTCAAAAAAAGATTTTCATGTGGAACTTCCAAATAAATAGTGTTTTTAGGGTTTTTCAGGAAGATGTACCGCCAGTGTGCATTACCTACACAGTAGCCTGGGCGTTAACAGAAAATTAATAAAGTAATCAATGCACCTACAAGCACGGTTATCTCGTAGGACGCTGGACAGGTCTTGATAATGACAAAAATCATAATCACGATTATTTTGGTCAGTATTGAAATCATGATTATTTAGCATGATTATAGGTGGGTGATTGTAGTCTTATTTCATGATATGAGTAATTTTAAATGTTAGTGAAATTTCACAATTACAAAAAAATTAAAGCTGCAAGCAGCGATGAACGGGCTCTCGCACCCGGGCTCACCGCCAGCGGGTGGCTTTTGTAAAACAGCGAACGGCAAGATACATGCGTTTAATGTGGTAATATAAGAGAAATATGGCAAAGTCATTTATATGTGCCAATCTTCCT
>NC_056613.1:24622869-24737171 GCF_018340385.1 Cyprinus carpio
GTCCATTTTGTATTAAATATTTACGGCAGTTAATAGATTATTTTATGTTGTAGTTAATAGATACACTATTTAGGCTACTTTGTCCAGCACCCATGTATTTATATCAAATACCCAATCTATAAAGGTGCAAAACGCAACCTCAAAAAAGAGGGCATGATGCCACCTAATCTTGAGTGAGTCATTGAATCATTTATTCCTATATTCCCTGTGATTTTGCTATGGGCCTAGTCACATACTGTACCTTATTGTTGCTTCCTCCTATTGCCCCCCCCCCCCCCCGATCTGAAAATGCATTGATTTTTTACAAAGCTCATTGGGCTGAAAAAAGCAGGGGTGCTCTGATTGGTCAGCTATCCAGTGCATTGTGTTTGGCTGAATACCTCAAGCGCGTTGACGGAAATGTTTAAGCCTATAGGGCTGTCACAATATTATAATTTTTCACATCACGGTTATTGTGGCCATAAGAATTCACGATATCAATATATTGTTGATATCTATAGAAACCTTGGGGAAAAAAGATATCAAATTATTTTTTACTTTGTTTATTGAGTTTTTCTTTTTCACCCAACGAACATAAAGGATACTGATAAACGCGGGCACAAGACTCTGTCTTTCTCCCGTCTTCTTTGAAGCTTCTATGAAATGACAAGAGAGAAAAATACTGTCAAGTTCAACAGTATGATGAATAAATATTAATGGTACACTTTACAATAAGATGTCATTTGTTAACATTAATGTATTAACTAACATGAATGAACAATACATTTATTACACAATTTATTAATCTTTGTTAATAGTAATAAAAAATAGAGTTGTTCATGTTAGCGTTCACAGTGCATTGTTTACAAACACAACTTGTGATTTTAATAATGCATAAGTAAATGCTGAAATTAACATGTGAACTAAGATTAATAAATGCTGTGGAAATATTGTTCATTAATATTTATTTTATTTATATATGTTAACTAATGTAATTCAAATGTTAACTTTTATTGAAGAATGACTGCAGATGAGGCATAAAGTGCATGGCACTGTGACCAATTTAACATTTTAGAGTTTAATGTAGAAATGTGTCCCCCCTCGCTCAGTTTTTATCGTGTAACTGTTATAGATTTGAACAAAGAACAAAGAAGTGTTACTAAGCACCAGGCTGTATTGATTGCAAATACAAAAATAAGACGAGAAAAGAAAATGCAGTACTTATTAAAATAATCAGCCTTTACTTAAATATTTGAACACAGAAAACTGTTGTTAAACAGGTTAATAAAAATAATGAAACTTAACTCTGATGAACACGGCTCTCCTTGGGAGCAGCTGCGAGCGCTGCGTCTTCGTTCTTGTGTGACAGTGTCAGCGTTAAGGCACAATACTGCCCACCTGGGAGCTCAACCAGGTACTGGCACTGGAGTTTTTACATGTGGTGGTATCATAAAAAATGTTCACTTTAAATATTGCGGTATATCGTCAGACACTAATTTAACACGATATCGATAATTGTTGCTTTGAATATCACGTTTATCAGTTCAATACCGATATATTGCAACACCCCTAGTTACGCCCCCTCACCATATACTGTGATGTCGTCTCCCAGCGCAACCAGACAAAACCAATAAAACCCTTACAAACGATGCATTTGTTGCATCCAGTGGGGGGACATAATTACTGATTATAATGACTTATACTGTCTTTTTACACTTGGGTTGCGTTGTGTATCACGCTGCGTAAACATAAAACCATGTCTGCATTTGTGATCTGAGAAACGGCAAACAACATGCGCTGTGCTACTCTACACTGCTTAAAACTCATGTTTGAATCATCAGTGGCAAATTCTTCAAATATGAAAACGTACTTACAGGCTGTGATTCAGAAGCGCCAAACTGTACTTGCAAAGTTGGAACTGACACACTTTACAGAAACAGACACCGGCATTGTAGGCTACTCTCACAGAAAACAGTCCTTGTCCTTCAATAAATGCTCAGCACACATCTGAATATTTGGGTTGAACTGTTTCTGGAACAGTGTTGTAAAAACAACTTAACCACTGATTTCTATTTGTGTTCTCTTTGGGAAGACCAAACAAAGTAGTTTCACTTTCACAAACGAAAACACACACAGCGTCTCCACGGGACATGGCGCCGGCGGCAACAGCGAGAATCAAAGGTAACGCCTTTTTCTTTGCGTGAACATTTGGGCGTGTTATGCATTTTCCCACACAGTGACGTAGAGATGCGGGTGCGTGTTAGAACGAGCTGTTTTAGGGGGCGTGGTTGTTTTCTAACTTTAATAAAAGAAAATAATATCTCTCTGGGTCTTTGCAACTTCACAGATCTTCTTTATTGCACCAAGAGCTTTTACAGTCATTCCTCTAGGATTTTGCGATCACTGAATTTATTGCAAAATCAAGCAAACTCCACAATTTTCGTGCTCTGTCTGCATTTAACCTATCCAAAGTGCACACACACAGCAGTGGGACCCCACACGCACATCGTGAACACACCCCCGGAGCAGTGGACACACACACACACACACCGTGAACACACCCCCGGAGCAGTGGGCAGCCATTTATGCTGCGGCGGCCTGGGGAGCATTTGGGGGGGTTCAGTGCCTTGGCTCAAGGGCACCTCAGTGTGGTATGCCGGCCCGAGACTCGAAACCCAAAAACTTAGGGTTAGGGGTGAAACTCTCTAACCATTAGCCACGACTCCCCCGTAAATCTGTTCGAGCCGGAGCCGCGGGTTGATCATAATCACGCGACACTGATATACACAGCGCTGGGAGATACAGTGAAGAAAGCAGTCGAATTCCCCACAGAATCAACATCTCTCTGTTGAAATTTTGTGAGAAGCATTCAAATTCAGCGCAGAATTCTGTTAAAGCTACAGATATCAGAAACAATAGCCACTGATGTGGAAACCAGGAAAAACATTGTTCAATAAAACACAAATCTCCACCACCACACCGTTCACCCGTGATTAAACAGTAAAAACTACAGGAACAACTTGTGGCAGAAATGGTCTAATGTGTTCGAGTGTTTTTTAAATGCTTCACACAACTTTGCCCAGCACTTTTTATTACCGAATTTAAAAGTTATTTTTAATGTGACGATATTATATCATCCTTCATAGGTTTCCCCCATGTATAAAACTAAAAAGTTTCCATAATGTAGGAAAAAGCAACAATTATTTAAAATAAAAAATATATTAAAATTACAACTTAGTAGATGGCTGCAGAGAAGTACTTAGGCCATTTCCACTCCATAATACATATATATCTTTTGTATTCATTAAATTATATTTAGACATATATGAATGGACAGTACTAAATATATTATATCTGATAAAATTGACTTTTATTACATTTCTTTAAGACGTCGCGTGCTAAAGATCTGGGAATCATCTGCTGTGTACTCTGATAAAACGTCTCAGAAGCAGTTTTACATGCATTCTAATAAATGTCTATTTGACATCTGACAGGAAACATCTTAGAGACGTATTGCAGATGAGCAAAAAAACTCTTAAAAATACATCCTGCATATGTAAATGCTGACATTAAATAGACATCTACGACGTGTAAATGTGTGATTTAGGGTGAGTGGCTTTACTGTCTAGTTCTGGTGCCTAGGGTGACCAAACGTGCAATTTTCCCAGGACACGTCCTGGCCGGGATTCTCATATTGCCTAAAATATCCACATTTGGCTTTGTTTGCGCTGCGCAGACCAATTGTTGTATGACAAAGTACGGTGAGAGCTCTAGAGAGCAGACGGCTTCTTGTGCTTTTGAATCGCTCTCACAGTAGCTACTTTGATGTCATACACCGATCGGTATGTTCAGTGCTGCTTCAAGTCCAACACTAATATGTACACATATCTACATCACTTTGACCGTTCTCTGTAGATACCACCTTCTCACACCCCACGATTGGTGTTGATTACATACAATATCTGCATGTTATTGGTCAAATGATCATTACCTTCATTAAGTATGAAAAACAGGAAACCAAAGCCAAAACCTGGATATTTTATGCAATATAGAAATCCTGGCCAGGACGAAGTCCTGGGAAAATGGCACGTTTGGTCACCCTACTGGAGCCACCTTCTGTAGAACTTAATGGCAACTGGTGCTGGTGTCCTCAAACGTTAGTCTGGAGCCCTACAGTGGGTTCTCGAAGTCAGAAAACTCATAACAGTGTTACAAGAATGTTGTCTGTGGTAAAATTTTCACTGAAAAAAAAATAAGAAATGCTGCAAATATCACCACAAATTTTGAGAAAAGCCACAGTCATTTTAGGCCGCAAAAAATCAGAAAAAAAGTTCCGCGAAATCCTAAAGGGACTGCTTGTAACACTCCAAAGAGAAAGGAAAAATTTAAATTGAAATTTAAAAGAATTTTTATGTAGCCTGTTTGATTTTTTTTTCATGGTATTCAGCTCCAATAATTGGTTTGCAAAAAAAGAGACAGGATAAATGTTTGATATCATTATTTAATCACAATGGAATCAAAACTGGGAATTGAAAAGAATCGGAATCGGAATTGATAAAATTCAAACGATACCCAACCCATATACACAGGTCACAAACTGGTTTCTCTTCTACCTTCGATAAATATGAATGAGTGAGTCTTGAATGTCCAATTTGACATCTTGTATATACAACCTGGTCATATCTATTTTCAAAACAGTAATTACTTCTTTCATTTACTACTGGATTCACCTCATATAGTTTGTTTTATATGCATCCATTCCATTCGCCATTTATTATTAATGTACAGATTTCATATAGGTTTTACATCAGATAGCAGCAGAACTGTTTCAACAGTGATAATAATAATAAATGTTTATCGAGCAGCAAATCCGCATATTAGAATGATTTCTGAAGGAACATGTGACACTGGAGACAGTTAGTAATGATGCTGAAAATTCATCTTTTGATCACAGAAATCAGTTTACTTCTCTAAATATATTAAAATATTAAATTATATTTAATTTCACAAATATACTGTTTAACTGTATCATTAATCAAATACACGAAGCTGTGGTGGGCAGGAGAGACTTTACTGTTTAATAAGTTTGGGGTTGGTATAGTAGTGTATGCTTGAGATTTTACTTACTAGTCCAATGGTTGATAGAGTATTAGTAAGAGATTCCAACAGAAAACAAACAAAGCTACAAACACAAACCACACAGCAGCATGACAGACAGGAACAGGCAGCGATCTCCAACCACGTAGTGTCATAAACAAAACAGTTTTATTGAACAAAACGAAACTAAAATGTAGAGTTCTGTCTGAAAGCAAAATTACTGTAGAATTGACAGGATTTTCCTGGCAAAAAAAGTTGCCAATAAAATACTGTAAAAATGATGTTAATTGCTATAAAATGGATCACAGTATAATACTGCAAGGTAAATTACAGTTAATTGCTGTATGTGAAATACAGTAATGTGTAGTGTTTTTTAATAGTAACATTGAATTTAACTTTTAATTTTGTAATTTCACTAAAGTACAGTATTTACCTGGCAAGTTGCTAATAAAATCCTATAAATACCCCAAAATCCAAGATGATGTAATAATTTAACAATGAATTTGCTGTAAAGAATAATTTTAACAGTAAACTGTAAAATACTGATTTAAATGCATTATCATGACGCACTATCTTTATACATTTACAAATGAATAAAAACCAAGTCAAAGATGTTGCAAATAAATATTTATTAAAACTGGCAGAAAGACATTGCAAGGCTTTTACTGGTAAAAATAAAAATGTCAGTCTTTCAACAGTTTACAAATTGTATCATAAAATAACATAGCATCACAAAAACAACTATAATACTTGTTAAAAAAAATAAGCCATATTCTGAGTAGTAGAAATAAACTTTCTATAAAAATTAAGGGTCAATGAATAGAATTTGTATAATTTTGGTAAAAAAAAAGAGAAGGATGCAAATAAAATGCTAGAATCAACATTATACCAGAAATTATGTTGTTTGAGGTTACGTTCTATTAAATAAAGAATATTCCTGGGGGGGGGGGGGGGGGGGGGCAAAGACAATTTAATAAATACATGCTGATAGTCCTCTAACTTTCTGAACATGAAGCACACACGAGGGTTGTCTCTGAGACCTTTCCCACTTGTTTTTGCCTCTTGTGTTTTCTGTCGTGTATCCAGTGAGTGTTGTGATTCCAACAAAACATCTGCACATAAAAACAAGCAGAAGCTTTTGAATAAAAGTTCAGTAGTTGAATAAAACTAGCTCAATAAAATAAATATAAAAATCCCACTTATACGATAGAATCAGCACAAGTTCAAGACGTTCATTTTGACATAAACTGTCTTCTCCCTTTACGACACATATCAAATTACTCAAAAAGGATATATACGTACTTATATAGAAGACAAAGGGATTTTGATTATCTCCCTTCAGTAATCATTAAGCTCAATCTAAGGAAGGACTAAAATAACAGCATCCCATGGGGTATGTGCAGTTGATTTAATGTTTGACTTCTTCTGTGTTTCAGGTTCAGTCATGATGAGCAGCATTATTCCCAAGAGCAAAGCAAAAGGCACTGACATCTGTACAAATAATAACTACCATTACATAATCCGCTCTGACCTCGGCCGCTATATGCAGACAAGTGATTTACATAAAGGTGCAGATATCTCTATTTTCAGTCTGCACCCTGCCTGCCAAAATGGAGACCATTACATTGGAGGAGGTGGAGATGGCTACTTTCACATCATCAAGGGCACTTCCTGCCGCAGAGTCACCGATCTGTCTACAGACAGCAATGCTGTAGTTTACAACCTTCATCCCAGCTGTCAGGGTGGAGACCACTACCTCAGATCCTTTAAAATATTTTTACATCATCTTCCAAGAAAAGGGTACTTTACGAGTAAACAACTGACATGGAACTCGACTCAGATGCTAAAGTACACACCCTGCATCCCAACTTCAGAGATGGTCTGTATTATTGGGGGCTATTACCCCAAGACATAGAAACAATCAAAATGTTATTATTTCGTTCAGCTATGTTTCGTCCGTTTGACAGGTGTTCCTGCTTATTCTGCTTCCTCAAGCCTGCCTCAGAGTGGAGTGTTGAGTTCTGCCACGCTCTTGATCTCAGCATAAAAAAGCAAACTGCTGTCTGTTCTGTTCATCCTGATGTTCTTAACTTCCTTCCTGGTGGGCTCTCTGTAACTAAAGGCCCAGCCACTGGCATGTGGGAGAATATTAAAACTATAACTAATGACAGCAATACACCAGTGACATGGCAGAAGAAGATCACTAAACGGGTTGGATACAATAAGGAGAAGATGACCCAGATGACTCACAACTGGAAGATAGCTGCATCAGCCTCGTTTGAATCTGGAGCCCTTTCAGCATTAATTGCGAAGATACAGTTATCATTTTCTATAGAATATGGAGGTTCACGTGTTAACACTGAAAACGAAAGCTGGAATGAAGCAACTGAAGAGGAAGAACTGCTCAGCTTTGAGCTGAAGCCAAAAGAGTCTGTATATGTGTGGCAGTACAAATTGGGTCTTGGTCAAGAACCATTGTTGTTCTGCCATGATTTAAAGATTACCAATGAGCCAAACCGTCCAACTGAAGTCCCCCTGCCACCCGCTCAACCATGAATACCAACATTTCAGGATCGCTGAACTCCAAGGATAACCAAGTGCTTTTTAATTAAATATATTAACTATAAATTCTCAAGTAATTATGCAGATATCTGCATGTACTTGTTAAAATGAGTCTGGGATCATTTACAATAGCAAAGAGATTTTTCTGTTACAAATTATTTAACTACAATTACTGAAACTTTGTATTTATGATTAAAAGAATCTGACAATTCTACTTTAAATCTTACGAAAATTAAACAACACTGCATACAGCTCTTGAAGTCTGTCAATTCTGGTTCTTTACACTGTGCTGTCTGGGAATGTGGATTTGTCAAACATACACAGACATCTGTTAAATGTGTGATGAAAACCAAAGAGTTGCACAAAGATACTGTATTCCTGTTCTTTTGTGGTGTTTGGTGTACACCTTGTAATGTTAACACAAATGATTTTATTTTTATCTTACTGAAGGTGTAAGCTAGATGGGGTCAGAGTTAATAATGTCTGAGAGTTCATGCCCTCCTAGTATGGTTAGACAAGTTACCAAACTTTGAAAATTAAATTTGAATTAAATTCAGCTTATTTACAAAGCACATTTAAACTCAGCCTTGGCTGGCCAAAAGTGCTGTACATAGATTTGAACGATAATGAATTAAAATTGAGACAGATTAAAGTTACAAAGAATACACATTTTTAACAAATAATGCAGGAGTGAAGGCTCGGTCAAGAGGTGACAGTTGTTTCCAGACTGAATGGATTACAAGTGCTGTGACAAGCAGAACGGATAGAGAGTAAATTATTAAGAGCTTTGTAATCAAAGAAAAGCCTTTTTAAATCAGTTCGGTATTGGACTGGTAACCAAGTGTAGGATTGGTGTGATATGGTCACGTTTACAGGTTCACGTTCTGCTCCATTTGGATGTGAGAAATGAAGGAAAGAGGTAACCCAACATACAGTAGTCTAATCGCTAGGGGTGTAACAATTCACTCGTTTTCTCGATGCATACGCATTGATCTTGAAACATGATTTTTGGCAGACATCTGCAATAATGTTGTTCTATCAGTAAACACAATGGGTGTAATGATTAACTCATTTTCTCCTATAGCACTTCAATGCTTTCAAAATATACAGGTGCTGGTCATATAATTATAATATCATCAAAAAGTTGATTTCACTAATTCCATTCAAAAAGTGAAACTTGTATATTATATTCATTCATTACACACAGACTGATATATTTCAAATGTTTATTTCTTTTAATTTTGATGATTATAACTGACAACTAAGGAAAATCCCAAATTCATTATTTCAGAATATTGTGAAAAAGTTCAATATTGAAGACACCTGGTGCCACACTCTAATCAGCTAATTAACTACACAATCATGGGGAAGACAGCTTTGATTGTTACTAATAAACTGTTTAACTGCACTCACAAGTGAATATTAAATTATGTTGTGGGATAATTAAATGTATTCTAAATAAACTACAAACATAAAATTATACACATTTATTTTGTCCTCACATTCTTTCTTGTAACTCATCCCTCTCAGTGACACAGCTGACTGAATGGGTCATTATGCAGCTCATTATGCAGGTCTTTGTCTTCTCAGGTGTGAATTTATGATAGTTGACGCCTACTCGCATATGACTTTCACCAACAAAAAGTGTCTCAGAAAATTTAAATCAATATATTGTTTTCTGTAAGTGAGTAAACAAGATGATTTTCACATCATTTAGAAAAATAAAATTCTAGGCTACAAGCTCCAGTTCTCAAAAGTCCCGGGAAGCAATGTTCTGTATGTGTTTTATTGCCTTATTCAAGTGATTTAACATTTTTAGTTTTTCACTAACCACGCATAACATTTTTTTTTTCATAATGGCGGAAGGGCATATACGTGTGTCAGTCATGCGAGTTTAAAATGGCGGAAGGCGAAACACAGACGCGAATATTAAAAAATGCTTTTATGAATTTTTTGTTTGGGATGTGGGGATGTTTTGGTTTTTTTGGGTGTGTAAAACCTGTCACGCTGAAATTTTTATTAACTAATTGGTTGGCACGACGAGCTGGACTGACGGCTGCTGGTCCCAAGGCCGACTCAGCTCAGCCAACAATAGTTCAAACAATATCAACTCTGCCGCACAACTCGGAGAAAGGGAAGAGAATAACCGGATCTGTGGCAGCTTTCATAGCGAAGGATCTACGGCCTTATTCTGTCATGGAAAACCCCGGGTTTCGTCACATGTTAAAGACGCTAGAGCCACGATATAAGCTCCCAGCACACAGCCACTTTACGGAAAAGGTAATACCTGAACTCTACCATGAAACCAAAGCCCAGGTAATGGCATCAATGGCCCAAGCTAATTGAGTAGCAATAACGTGTGATTCTTGGACTTCGGTGAGCACAGAGTCTTATGTAACAATAACGGCACATTATGTTAGCGAGGACTGGCAGATTTTGTCACATGTGCTGCAAACGAGAGCCGTTTATGCATCTCACACGGGTGCTCATCTGGCAGAGCTATTGTCTCATGTCGTGGAGGAATGGCAGCTATCAGATAAAGATGTAGTGCTTGTGACAGACAATGCGTCGAACATGAGTGTTGCTGCTCAAGTCGGAAAATTCCCTCATGTAAAATGCTTCGCGCATACGCTGAATCTCGCATCCCAGCGGGCGCTTAAAGTGGCAACGCTCTCCAGGCTTCTGGGCAGAGTCAGACGAATATCAACATTTTTCCATCGCAGTACCACAGCGTGCCACTGTCTGAAAGTGAAACAGCAGTGTCTAGGCCTGAATAACTATAAGCTGATAACTGACGTTTCAACAAGGTGGAACAGCGCCTACGACGTGGTTGAGAGGTTCTTGGAACAACAACCTGCAAATTGTGCCACCTTGCTGTCTCAGCTGAGTTTTTGTTTTGAAGACTGTACTGTTTATTTTGGGTTATAAATTAACTTAATTTTTATACATTTGTTAACATTTAAATACTTTTTGAAGTAGTACACTGCACTTTAAATGCATTCAGTACTTGACAGTTTCATGTGCCTTTAGTATTTATTTACTAGTGTTCACTTACTACTAGTGTTCATTTACTAGTGTATTTACTCTGTTCAGACTTAAGTTTTATGTGAAGCAGATAAAATAAAAAGGGAGTTCATATATCTGACTGCTTGTAGACTATTTACTGATGAAAATGTAGCCATGTGCAGGATTATTGAAAACCGAGGTTGCAAAGAATGCATCGTGAAATCGAATTGAATCGAATCGTTGACATGATAATTGTAATCAAATTGAATTGTGAAACCACTGCCAATTATGGACAGAGTGATGCAAAATGAGCCTGTTACTTAACAAAATATTTATAAATGTTGTGATTTAATAAAGGACTTACCTGTGAAACGGATTTCCTGCAGGTGTGTCTGTGTATGTCTCTGTATGGGCTAGGTGCACAAGATGGCGGAGATATGCAACTAGCCCATTGCGGTAATGGGTCTTGAGAAGAAGGCGTTAGTAGATTTGCCTGACTTTTTCTTCTTCTTGTTAGAAAGAAGAAAAACGCTGATAATGATAATGAAGAGCACCCATTGTAATGGTAAATCAGTCAATTTAATTATTTTCAGCAGTTAGAAAAATAAATTAATATATATTTGCCTGTCAAGGATTGTAGGCTATATAATTTGAATGATCAGGCAGCGAACGGGATATTAGGGGTATTAGGAAAAGGGTTTTGCGTCACCTTAATCAATTGTGACAAGAAAATTATAACAAAAGTAATGAATAACAGATTGGCACTAATCTTACCTAGCATTATCCATCATAACCAAACTGGGTTTATTCCTAATAGGGATCTTAGAACTAATGTTAGAACTTGTGAAAATTATAACAAAAGTAATGACGTATTTCATAACAGAGATAGCACGCGTACGTCGCGGGGACGTCTGTGCGATGTATGCGTTTGCATCTGGGAGACGTATTTTTTAGGGCGTTTGCTCATCTGGAATACGTCGCATAGACGTCCTTTTCCGACGTTCCAGCGACATCCGGTAGACGTACTACAGATGTTAAATATTAGAATGTTACGTCTATTAGACATCTGATTTACATAGCATAGACGTCGTTCTTAATTATACGATTTTAGACGTTCCTTCATTATTTACTGTTATTGATAACAGCTTTAGTTACACTTATTATGCATGCGGCTACATATAAGTATGATAACTAAACCCAAGTATCTTTCACTCAGAATGAAAGAACACAACATGCTGTTGAATGATTTGTATCATTTTATTAACAGTGAATGAAAATAAGCAGTCGTTTATGTTATTATTATTATTATAATCCTGAAACAAACAAACAACAAAAAAGCAAGTTGATTAACAAGGCATTCTCCCTGGGGCCAAGCGGAGATAATCCTTAACGTGTTTTTCAGCCTCTGCTTCAGTTGGCGACGGAAGCACGGGATTCTTCATAGCTGCTCCTGCATGTTAAAAGGTAAAACTTGAATAAGTTTAACAAATAAAACTTTTTTCACTTACTGGTTAATTAAATCCTCAAAATATGTTTGTTTTTAACTGGGATCTTATGAATTTAGACAATGATAAGCAAAGTATAAAAAATGTTTGCAACATCCGTCCTCCCCTAAAGCTATAATGTCTGTCAGTATCAATTAAATTATTCATTATTCAATTAGTCATGTAAGATAAATGCATGCCGATCCAAAAAAAATCCATTTAAGAATTATGCATTAACTGCGCAAAATAATGTAAAATCAGACATTTATTTCGTCTTATACGTCTGTTTAATTGTTCATATGATCCCGAGTCGAGTTACTAGCTGAGAATGATTAGCCTGCGTTAATAAAATCTAATTAATATAGATAATTGATGTGCAGTTAATGCTTGTCGACTGTTTTTAATGTCAGTCAGCGTTTTAGGATGTAATATAACATACTGTACAAGTAGGAAGTTTAATGTCTGTGCTTTCTATTTGATTGGTCACTGTTCATTTCCAGTGGTGCTGAAATTCTGCTTCAGTCATAAAAACTTTAAACTGCTATTGTCTATTGTAAACTGCGTGTAATCGGTTTCAGGTTCTTTTAGAGTGACTCCCAAATTAGTGGAGACACAGCCTGAGTTGAATATTAATAATTTTATATTAAGTCTACTTCGAAAACTGGGCTGGTCAGATTCAAGGAATCGACTCTTTTGGAGTCGACTCCTCATCAGTACTGCGCAAGTGCGCATGTGCTTACAAAGATCATCACATCTATTCTCACGTGGAAGTGATCGCCGCGGGAAAACTGAGGTACGTAGCCTGATTCATTGTCATTAATATGTGTGGTGTATGTTTGATTTTATATGTAGTAAATTAAACAGATAAGTATTAACTTAACATTGACGAATAGGTGTTTCTGTGGTTTAGTCAAGTCGCGGTAACAGCTGATTTTGTGGTTCATCAAGAGTTCTTCGTCACTTAGCCTAACTGTTAATGTTAAAACAAAAGTTTCCATTTCTAAAACGCTTTTGTGTGTATGAAACAACGTTTTGCGCTGTTAAAACGGCATGTATCTGCTGGTAGGCACATGTATATTATATATTATGTTATGTAGGCCTAATCTGTAGGAAAAGCTCACGAGGAGTAATCGTGCTTTAACGAACAACTTATGATTTTAATAATGCATTGATACATGCTGAAATTAACATTAATTAAGATTAATAAATTGTGTAGAAGTATTGTTAATTCTTAGTTCATGTTAACTAATGAACCTTAATGTAAAGTGTTCCCCGTACACTGTACATTGGAAAACATTTTGGACGTAACTTACCTATTAGGAGTGCTCCTATGTTTGTTTTCCTGATCCCTCTCTTTTCTCCCCTACCACACCAGTTCAGCTGTTTGGCTACAGGACCGAAAACCTTGGAGCATATTCTCCATATGGTTTTCTTCAGCGTGTGTCCTCCGCTGATGGATAACCTGTTCACTAAAAATAAAAACAAATTTCAAAACATTATAGACAATGCACAAACATTATGGTCCTGTTTCACAGACAGTGACAGAGCTAAGTAGTCATTTACAAATTGTAATCTGTTACTGATAACAAATTACATGAAAAAATTGTAGTTAGCAATGAAATCCATTACATTACACATTTTAAATAATGTAATAAGACGAGTTAGGTCAAGTAATCTAAAAGTAGTCTATCAAATTTAAATAGGATAATCAAAGTACCATATGGATATAAAAATACAAAGAGTAAATAAATATATTTTAATTGTTGTTATTAACTGCACGAAGTGCATTAAACATTATATTATGTCAAGGTTTCTCAAACCGGTGTTTGTAAAGGAACTGCAGGAGGCTTGTGAGTTTAATGAAAAGCTAATAATTATTTAAATCACAAAAAGATGTTAAATTAAAATAAAGCATTTTAAAATCAATAAAAAAAAACGTTAAAAAAGTTTCATTTGTTTACCTGCATGTCATGTGACCATAACCAGTGTCAGAGAGCCAATGAGCATAGAAATGTGATACTTAATTATTAAAAAAAAATATATTTGAAAATCTCATGAGTACTTTTAAGTAAATATATTAGGTGAAAGAGGATCAGATGACAAAAAAAGTTTGTGAATTTGTGCATTTTAATGTGTTTAAAAGACTAAAGTCATCCAAAGACATAGAAATACATGGTTAAACAACAACCTACAGAGGAATGATTCAAATAAAAATCAATGTGTTGATGCTGATGCTACAGTATGTTCTTAAACATGAAATTATTTTTGTAAATCCAGTAAACGCTGCCACCTGACTAATGACGGATCTCTGTGTGAATGTCCAGAAAACCTGAAGACTTTCTGAATGTATATAAGCAGCCTGCTATTTTAGAAAGGAAAATTTAAAAGATAAAAAAGAGGAATTAGGAAATTAAATTCAGAATAATCTATTGCTATTTTGTAAATATTATTTAATCATGTAATCCATAAAAAAGTAACTGTAGTCTGATTATGAGTTTTATAAAAAAAAAATTAATCTAATTACAAGTTCTTTATTTACTAGAATCTGTTTACGCAATCCAGATTACATATAGTCAGTTACTACTGAGCTCAGAACAGGGATTAGTTTAAGTCAGGACTATAGGTCCTAGTTTTGCTTTTATAAAAATGCTGCATGTGTGCATCTTGAGATGAAACAATGGCACTGACATATTGTAAGGAATGTCATTGCAAGTTATTTTCAGTTAAGACAGCTCACACATGCATTTTAGTCTGGGACTAGCCTTAAGCCTGGTCTGTGAAACCGGTTATATAATAGACATTATTTACTTCACTACAACTGTTAAACCTTCAAATGTCAATGATTTTTACCATCTTTTGCATCATTTCTTTTTCTGATAATTGTCTTTCCAGTTTGTCTAGTTCCTCCATGGTTGTGAGAGGAAAGACATCATCCTCGCTGTCCACCAGCAGCACTGGAGCACTGGAACGTCTGTTAGCTGCAAGAGACTGGACCACTGAAGTCAGATGATTGATCTTCATGTCCAGTTCGTTAAGTGCCTCCAGAATTGTCCTCTCAACAGCTGCAACACAGTAGGTTTATCTGGGAGAGTGTTTTAATTAAACTTTAAAATGTATAATTTTACAAATTTAGCACTCCAATTTAACGTACGTGTACATTGATTAGTGATGCAGCTCCATCGTCTCACACCAAAAGCACCTGCAAGCACAAAAAGCGTTTAAATGTGATAAAACTAACACGTCATAAAAATTGTGTTGCTAAAGATATGGCTACATGCTTAAAACCTTAGGCTGATGATACACAGGGCAAATTTTTGGGCAACGTTGCTGTCAACAGGCAAAAAAAATACAAATGACTTACTATTTGTTCTTGCCTGGTAGGTACTTGAGGGTCTCTGTTCAGAGATTGTGTTCTCTGATGGATTGTACAGAAAATCTAATGTTACCTAATGTTATTAATTTGCAGTGTATGTGTTTCCTGCGTGTGTTTATGAATGTTCTTTTACCTTGAAAGTTAGATGGGTGTTCACCCCAAGCATCCTCTTGCTCATTTTCATTGGACAAGCTCACTGGAACAGCTGGAGTGAAGAAAGGTGAAGTTGGTAAGTTGTATTTGCTACCATGACAGTGCATGACACTGATACACTATGGGCTAGATTTACTAACAGCTTGCGCCAGCACAAACCTTCTTTTGGTGTTAAAATAGTACTGTCAGGATTTACTAAAGAGGCGCGGTAAAGAATTAGTGCTGAAAAGACGTGGACACAGTTGTTTTTGCATTTAACCTTACTGAATATGCATTTGTAGTAGTTTTCCTTTCAGACGCAAAATTTATGGGAGGAGAGTATTAAGATGAATCACGCAATGATTGAATAACATCTGTGCTCTTCAAATTATTTGTATTTACTAAATTTTTAATACCCAAAAAAGGCATGTCTTAAAGCAGGTAGTAATTTGCGCTGCTCTTGGTAGATTGCACTGGTGATTGTTGGAATCTGGCTGCCTCTGTTCTTTAAAGTTTGGATTGTCAGTAAATCACACACAGAATTTTCCCTCCCATCGGCACATTTATGGAATTGCGCTCTAATGCTGATTTGGCCTGTTTAGTAAATCTGGTTCAAGGGCTCTTAAATGGGTCATATGATGTGATTTCCATTTTTGCTTTTCTTTAGTGTGTTATGTAGGTATTTGTACATGTATAAGATCTGCAGAGTTACAAAGCTTAAAGTCTCCCACTAAAGGATTTATTCTATCTAAGAGATAAGGCTGATCCAGACTGTGCTAGACGGCTCATTCAAACACGCCCCCACACGTCTATGTCAAGATGTGGAAAGATTTGCGTAATGCCTTCCAAATGTTCACGCAAAGAAAGAAGGTGTGGTTTCAGGAACCGCAGTTAGTGTTGAAGCAGCCATGTCAGGGAGACGCTGTGTGTTTCTAGGCGAAAGCAAAAGCACTTTATGTGGCCTTCCGAAAGTAGATGCAATGAGGAATCATTGTTAAGATTTATTTACAACAGAACAGCACAACCCAGATGTTCGGGTTTGTACAACACCTTTAATGCATGACAGTTTTGTGAACCTAGGAGAGTACAAGGCTGGCTGTGCAAAAAAAAACAAAAAAAAAACAAAAGGTAAATTCCGACTTTGCTATGACAATCTTTGCAACTATTGTATTGTAAAATGCGCTACACAAATAAACTTGAATTGAATCTGGCGCTTATTCTGAATCAGCTACTGTAAGTATGTTTTCTTAATAGTTTAAGTGTTTGCTATTGACTGTTCAAATGTGGAGTTTTGCGCAGCGTAGAGTGATGCGTTGTGTGTTTACATGTGTGTGTGAGGGTAACATCACAGCAGAGTAAACAGCCTGTCAGAAATCATAGCACCTCAGCTGTCTTAACCGTGGCTTGTGTACTGCATCATCACTGTGTCTGTCACGCGACTCTGTTGCCCTTTCGGGCTTGAACTGATGGTAAAACTAAGGACATTATTAACGGTCTTGATATTTACTTTGAAAGATGAAGCTTGCGATTATGGAAAGGGGCGTTACATTTCCGACGAGTGCTTGTGGTGTTCGGCCAATCACATTGCATTGGGTCAGTTGGCCAATCAGAGCAGCCTGTGCTTGTCGGAAGGAGGGACTTTGTTGAAAACGATGTGTTTGAGAGAGGCAGGACATAGAGGAACTACAATAATGTACAGTATTTGAAAAATAATGTTTTTTTTAATATTAAAGCATGTCAACATATTCTGTTTCACCAAATACACAAAATAATGGTCTTTAAAATAGCATCATATGACCCCTTTTAGTGATACCCCAGTAATGACTTGAAGTGTGAACTTTTTTTTTTTTTTTTTTTACTTTGCATTCTTTCTTGTTGTGTGGTTGATGGTCTTTGGTCTTGAGAGAGTCTTAGGACAGAGAACGTGTTCTCTATTTAGAAAAAGTGAATTTTTTTTGTATTAGCTTGTGTTAGGCCATGACTCATTTGCAAGTGTGTTTTTGATTTCCTCCATATACTAATTAATGCTTTTTACCTTGAGTGATAGATGGGTGTTCTTCCCAAGTTTCCAGCTGGCGGTCTGCATGAGAGAAGCTCTCTCTGAAATGAGCTTAATTGACATTACAAAAGTTACTCATTCTGCTGCTGCAACTGAATTGTGCTCTCTATTTCTTTGTATTTTAGCTTATTTAGCTTTACATTTTTGCTTTAAACAAGCACATTTTCTATAGTACACCTAGATGAAATGCTACAGTATTTCCAAAAGTGAGTCATACAACTTACGCTGTGTTCTTTCTTGCTTGGAACTTGAAGGTCTCAGCACAGAAAATGCATTCTCTGATGGATTGTACAGAAAATGCTGAATTACTTAATGTGAGGCTGTCTTTAGTGTACAGTAATTGTCCTTTTGTTTTCTTTTACCAAATACTAATTAATGCTTTTTTTACCTTGAATGTCAGGTGAGTGTTCACCCCAAGTATCTTGTGGCTCATCTGCCTGGGAGAAGCTCATGTGAATATCTGGAGCTGAGAATGATGGAACTGGTAAATTTAAGTAATTTTACATGACATTTTCATTTTAATGGCTGGTTTTTATTCATTAAAGTGTCTTGCAACTTCTGACATCAGGCAGAATAAGCACATGATTAAACATCTACAGTGTGTGCATAATTATTATGCATGTATATATATGATTAAAAAAAATCCAAGTATTTTACCAATTACAAACCATAATAACCCATAACCACAAGCTGAAGTGTCATAAACAAATGAAGACTGATTTTTTAAAAAAAAGTTTTATGGATAGGTTTCATGGATAGGATAAAGATAGGTTAAGAGTGACTCGAGGTACCAGCACCAGTTCAAGTCAGATGACAGCAACGGTGACGAGGGAGTCGTGGTGTGAGCTGCTACTAACAATGAGCAAGACAGACCTTTCAGGGTAAGAGATAAACTTAAAATGAACTCCCAAAACTTACTGCCAGATTCTGGAGACAAATTCTTCAAACAGTGGTACGAGAGGATGTGGTGGTAGTTCTTCAAGAGCCAGTCTCAACCTACCTATGTTTATAAAGCCTTTTAAGAATTAGTCTTAATGTGTTGTACAACACTTCAGCTTTTGTTTCATCTTGTTTGGGGGTCATTTTTCAGGACTTTACCTTAGCAAAGACTCTGAGAATTTGACACATTGTCCTTGTGCTGGCACTGGATACTAAAGGGTTCCTGATGGTTTCAAACTTAATCCTTCACCTTAATTAGTAAAGTCTTATATAGTTAATATTTTTTCTTCTCAACCTGTCTTTTTTTTGTGACCCTGCTACAGCATTGAGTATTTCTTGTCCAATAGTCACACCTCAATTTTGCAATTGCCATAGTGTTGCATCTTTCTCCTGGGCATTTAAAGGGGTCATATGACATTGCTAAAAAGAACATTATGTTGCGTAATTGGTGTAATGCAATGTGTTTATGTGGTTTAAGGTTCAAAAAACACATTATTTTTCACATAATGTACATTATTGTTGCTCCTCAATGCCCCGCCTTTCTGAAACGTGTCGATTATTACAAAGCTCATCGTTCTAAAAAAAAGCATCGGTCTGAAATGTTGGCCAGCTATCCAGTGCGTTGTGATTAGCCAAATACCTCAAGCATGTAATGGAAATGTTACGCCCCTCACTATACTGTGATGACGTGTGATGACACAACAAGACTCAGTCCAACCTCTCTGCTCGTGCACATCCCATCATCGCTTTCTTTTAGCAGTTCAGTCAATGTACTGTTAGGTGTAACTGAATAACTCTGGATATTGGTTTATTTCATGTCAGACGGAGTGTAAGGCAAGTTTATAAACTGAATAATTTAAGTAATTTGTGGATTAGTGCGAACTGGAGACGCAAACTGTTTCAAATGATTCAGATAGATTTGGTGAACTGGTTCGACTGGTTCACTAAGAAGATCTGGTTTAAATAGAAAGATTTGTTCACGATCCAGACATTACTACACGAGACAAAACAAATAAATAAACAAATAAAAATAATAAAATAAAGAGGATTTTGTTGGATGCATTTGTTGCGTAATTTGTGGTTGTAATTACTTATTATGTTTTTTTATGCTTTGTTTTTTGTATTTGAGTTGTTTATCGTAATACCATGTCTGCATTTGTGATCTGAGAAACAAGCGCTTCTCTACACTGCTCAAAACTTGCGTTTGAATCATCATTGGCAAATTATTTAAATATAAAAAACGTACCTACAGGCTTGGAGTCAGAAGCACCAGACTGTCCTTGCAATGTTTGAACTGCCCAACTTTATAGAAACAGATGTTATGCCAAAGACACATTGCAGGCTACTGGTTCAGGAAACAGTCCTTCATAAAATGCGCTGCACAAATCTGAATATTTGGGTTGAACTACAACTTAACCACTGATTTCTAGTCATGTCCTCTTTTGGAAGGCCAAACAAAGTAGTTTTGCTTTCAAAACTAAACACACAGTGACTCCACAACATGGCAGCGACAGCAACAGCGAGTATAAAAGTTATGCCTTCTTTATTTGCGTGAACATTTGGGCGGCGTTATGCAAATCTTCCCACATACTGACATAGACGTGGGGGCATGTTAGAACGTTTTAGGAGGGTGTGGTTTACTCTAATCTCTTTGGATTTGAAACTTTGCAACTTTACAGATCTTCTTTATATACCAAGAGCTTGTATCACTCCAAAGAGAGAGGAAAAAATGAAATTGCATCATATGACCCCTTTAATCATTTTAAACTTTAAATTGTGAGTTAAATCTCTTTTTTGGCCAATTTTACCTGTAAAAGAAAAAATTCTTATGTATACAAAACATTTTTTCCTTCCTGCGCTCTTAACAATTATAGAACGCTTATAAATTATTGTAATTTATTTAGATTGATGTGATTTGGAATTGGTAAAATTTGGTATAAAACTTGGAATAAAAATATGATCAGAAAATCAACTTGAATAATAATTGTTTACAAACTGCATGTCATCTATTTATTCAGCAATCAGAAACTTGACCCACCCTGTTATGGAGTCAGGCTTTTGAGTTGTCATAAATGCTGTGAATTTACAGCTTTTACATTGTGTTTACAGTACTCATGTAGAGCCTGTTACCTTGACAGCTGGGGAAAGTCTCAAAACGTGCCTGCTGTGGCTTCTCCATGGCCCTTTGGTGGTGACTAACAAGTGCTGTTGAAAGAATTGGTATGTAGATGTTATGTCTGCTTCACAAAACAAGATTTTGTACTACACAAAGCCTTACTAAAGCTTGAGAGATTGCTATTGCTTCTAATTAGCAATCAAATCTTTATTATTTAATCATCCTTAGTATGTAAATCCTCAAGTTATGAATGTAATGATAGTAGTTCTGTCCAAACTGTTTAAAATAGCAACAGAATTGGGTGAAGCTGAAAAAGAAAAGAATGATATAAACCAACAAGTCACTAGATCCTGTGCAATACATTGATCTTACCATGGCTAAGGAACATTCTTGAGCATGGAACAAAACATCCACAAATATCAGTTTTCTAAATTTAAAACTCACAATTGCTGAAAGAGTTCACTGCTTTGCTTGTTGTAAGCAGAGGTCGTACAACAGGACCTGAAAAAAAATATCACTCAGCAGTCACACACTATTATGTCTTACAGTCATTTAACTGTTTTATTGTATTTTTACCTTTTGTCTTGATGTGTTTTAGAGGTGTTGGAGCTTTTGGTGCAGGCAGAACTTTTGGTGCGGGCTGGATTTTTGGTGTAGGTGGAGCTTTCTCTCTATTAATTTTCATTTTTTTGTTGGGGGTATCATGAAGCTCATCATCTGATGAGAATGTTTTCTTTCTAAGAGCAAAATCAGGGAATTAGATTATTTTAAAATGTATTATATAGGTAATAAACTAGCATGTTTGGCAATTAAAAAAAAAAAAAAAAAAAAAAAGTACAATGTAATTTCCTTTCCCAATTCAAACTCCAAGGGTGCGTACTACTTTCTGTGGTCTATATACAGGTTTTCTGACACCGTACAATAACTCAGGAAGGTTAGGAAAAGGCCAAAGATAATAATAAAAAAAAAGAAAAGAAACTCTTCTTATTTGATTCTGGCAAAATTATTTCTTTGCATGTGGCAAAAAAAATTGGCAAAATTGACCTTTCGCAAGAAATTTGATTGACAGGCAGGCTGACCAATCAAAACGCAAAAATCTGTGATTTTAGTCCGACAATTAAACCAGACCGGAGAGAAATGACCGGATTAACGTTGGTGGACTAAAACAATTTTTTGTATAGACTTTGTGTTAAATAGTAGTCACCGTTTACACTGAAAGTAATACAATCAGAATCATTCTCGCCAAAGTTTCCGTGCTGCCCTAGTTATTGTTTATTACAATTTGAATGAGGTTAATTGTCCGGTCGGGAAAGTACAATTCTCTTTCACTTGCCCCTTCACAAAATCCACCTGTCCCGGACAAGCTGAAAAGCGTTAATGTCGAGCCCTGCATTAGAAACTGAACATAGCTGGTTTCTAATTGTGAATGACGTGTGAAAAGGTAGGGCTGAATTCAAGATTATAAGTAAAAAACTTAAATTTATCTATGTTACTCACATAAACTTTGTATAGTTTCAGAAGACTGAATATTACTGTTTTTTAAAATTACTTTTCAATGTATCTTTTTAAAGTGAAATATGCATTTTACAACTTACTTGTGAATTCTTTTTATAGAATTTTCAGATTCTGAGATGTCAGAAGTGTAGCATGCCCTTTTCCATTTTTTGGAAATGTTGTCAAATGATGCTGAAATTATCAAAGTATGTGAACTTAATTCATGAAAACATTAAGCCGTGGAATGTCATGTATTAGTGATTTTGTCATCTGTTTTAATAATGTTTATTTAAAGTGTATTTTAACTTGCTTACCCGACTCATTTAGAATTCTGGCCTGATGCTTGGTCCAACCCTTATCTGGCTGTGGTGCCTCCATCGACCTGACGCTCTTTAGTAACCGGTCCAAGTCTTTGTATGGAGGCCACCATGAGTGGCCATCTGAGTACCAGGACTTTGCTACAGGACCGGTACTCCCTTCTCCGACGAACTCCACTATCAGGTACATGTTCTTTTTGTTGTTGTTTTTTTCTTTATTTTAGCTGCAACAACCTAAAGCCCCATAAAGTGTAACAATTCTTATTACATTTCAGTTTTTCATATGCATGATTCAGTTACCCAAAATAAAAGTAGCAAGTCCAAAAAAAAAAAAAATAAAAAAAAAAAAATTAGTGTGTGTGTAAAAGAGGGACTGAAACAAAATTACGGTTATAAGGAACTAAGAAAGCTTTCGCCTCAATGTTCTCAAACTTGCAGAAATGTGTTGGTCCTGAGATGCCATCAACTAGATGAATACCAAGTTCTGAGGATGGAAGGGGATAATCAAAAAAAGGTTCATGATTGTTGAAGGTAGTGTAGGCCACGTAAATGTCATCCCTCGCTGAAATTATATTTTGCAGCTTTGCAACTTTCCCATCTATGTAAACAAAACTGTTGGCCTGGTCCAGTTTAAGAGTGTAAGAGCATGTTTTTATTTCTTTGTACTGTGAAGATCCATGAAAACATTCAGGTAGAGGGCCAGCCGTGTGTTGTTTTCTGAGCAGTGGTGGGTTGTTTTTCTCCTTTTTTTTGCTGCAGCTTTGCATTTCTGAGAACCTTCTCACAATTTGACTCAGTGGACATGTAGGTTTCCGCAGGAGTCTCTTCAGCTTGTTAAGGTGATCCTCGTACTGGAAAGCACTGAAGTTGTCGAGGACACCATGGTGTTTTGCATCTTCTGCAAGATGTACAAGACAGTGGACGTTGTAGGACAGGAATTTGGGGCCATATAGCTGTCCAAAGTGTGTGACAAAAAGTTGCAGAATATCATTGGCATAGTTGATGTGATCACCAATTAGGCTGTTATTGCACAAGATTCCCACAAAAAACAGCAGGAAGTTTTTGTACACCTCCGTGCTGAGTAGGTCTTTCAGCATAACAGGGCCTGTGTACAATAAAAACTGTCTAAACTCTGTCGCCTTCCATCGATCTATTTCCCTCACTGCCCTCGGTTTGCGCAATTCCATAGGCACATTTTTTTTGGCACCAACCAACCTTTCTGTCAGCACAGTGGCTTGAAATCCTGACAGCCTGCAAGTTAGAGGACCCAGTCGAAGCCACAAGTGGAGAAGCCGCCTCATGACACCAAGGCACACAAGGTGCATGTAATCAAGGGGGAATCCAGAGACCATATCCAAGGATGTTTCTTCTAGAGGTGAGATGCCATGGTGGTGATCTGGATCAGTCTTATTTATGAAGTTGTCATTATTTCTAAGAGGCATGTCATTTCTAGGGAATGTCATCCTTTTCTTTTGGTGCACACCATCCTGAATGCATTTTTCGCATCCATGGTAGCCTGCGTGGCCCTTCACTTTTTTCAGAAATGCACGTGGAGGTGCTTCGCAAATCATTGAGGTAAGCTGTAAAGTTAACTTGAGTCCTTCAAATTCAAAACCATGACTTAAGTCTTTTATTTCACAGATGAAGTCCTCAAGATACTCATCCAGTGAGCTTGGTTTACTATCACCACAAAATAAACCTATTGTCACAGGTTCCTCCTGCACCAAATGTTGCACAGTTACAAGAATGGGCCAGAATTGAGTTGCTGAACTCTTGTAGAGAGGCAGACCATCGATGCTCACCTGGAGCTTCAAATTGCTCACGTTCTTCAAAATGTCCATGTTGTTGTAGAGTACACCCGAAATGGATTCCAGTAGACCAAAATGATAGTACTGGCCACCAGCCTTGTTTTGGACTTCAGTTCTATTTGAACGTACTGTTCCTAATAGTGTCCTGGCATCTTTTGGCAGATTCAGATCGTGCTTGCGGAGGATATTAAGTAATGAATTTAGTGCCACATGTGTTATTTGATGTTCTGTTGCCCAGGTTGCCAAGTCATCATTAAGGGAACTTGGATGCAGTTCAGAATCTGTGTCTGAGTCTGTGTCAGATTCACTGCTATGTGAAGCACTTGCCATGGTGACACATTCAGGCTCATCAGTATGGAACAAACCATCCATAAAGTCATTGTTGTCATCAGCGGTGCTGCTTGTGTCACTGTTCATGCCACCATACTGTTCCCTGCATGATGATGGTGATGCTTCCATTGACTGGAGTTGTTTGTCCACCTTAGCCTTGGCTTTTCTTCGCAATGTCCAGTAAGATTGTTTTTTGCAATCCATGGTACTGTGATATTAACACAAACACAAAATGCAGTGCACTAACCTGATAATCCAAATGCAGTGGTTCTCAGCTTAAGTATTGGAAGACCCTTGCATTGCACATTTTGGATGTCTTTTACATGTGGTTCAACTCATCATATAATAGAAGCCCCTTAAACCCAACAGAGCATGTTAGATGAGACAGACATCCAGAATGTGTAGTGTTATAGGTCCCCAAGATTGGAATTCAGAACCACTGGCGTAATGTCTAATAATTCTGTCACACTAAATACACATACCTTGGTTTTGATAGAGTGTGAACTGTGGATATCGTCGTTGAGTGAGTGTGGTTGACTGTAGAGAACTTTCTGTAATTGGGGAAGCAATATAACAGGTAATGTCAGTTTTGTCCTTGTGTGTTTAAAGTATTGGATCTAAATGTGTGCCTAGATATAGCATGCAAAAGCTTAATAAATGTGTGTGTGGTCACTTATTTTAGATAGTTTTATCCATTTTAATTCAACTAGTTGAAATTTTTTCTCTAATTCCAACCAGATGATAATTGTTGGATGAGGGTTGGAACTAAACTCATAAGAATGGCTAAAATGTCAATATTGAATGTAAAAATATAATTTTGATCTGCCCAAAAATTTAATGACATGAGTAGGGATATGCCGGATCAAATTTTCACGTTGCGGTTAATTGCTAATGCTTTATCATGGTATACGGTATTATCACAATATTGAAATTTAGTCTTAAAAAGTGGTCATACAGTATAACAGGTTTAATAACTTTTTTTCGGGGGGGAAAAAAACCCTGAATATTTAAATACAATAAAGCAATACAGAAAAATATATAAAGTTAAAGGTTTTACACAGATCAAAGTGCAAAAGAACTATAAAGATCAATAGGTATTACTTTACAATAAGACCTCATTAGTCAACCTTAGTTACTGCATTAACATTCACAATGAGCAATAGCTACATTTGCTACAGAAGTTATTAATATTTGTTTAAAAAATACAAGTCTTAGTTCATGTTAGCTCATTAAATAACACAGTCGCAACTTTTGATTTTAACAATGTGTTATTAAATATTGGAATACCTAAGATTAATGAATGTTCAGAAGAAATTTTCATTGGCAGTTTGTTAACTAATGAAGCCCTAATGTAAAGTGTAAACGAACAACAAAGAATCAAAACACTTTCAAACAATATCTAGGGCATGTTGTAGTCCGGATTAAAATGTAAAAAAAAAGTTTGAAAAATGAATAGCCTATTAAGTCTAAATATTAAAGTATTTGGTGCTGTGATGAACACCATAGCGAATACACAAATATAAATGGTTATTTAAATCTATTTAAATATGTTTTAGAAAGTAGTGCAGCTGCTTTATTTATGGGGTTTCCAGGATAAGGGCTGCATTATCTGCAGTTTAGCGCCATCTGCTGTCAGAGAGTGAATGTGCTCTCATTCAGTGCATCTCTCAAGTGTTCCCCCATGTGCTTCTCATGCTTGCTTGTTTACATCAGAGCACACGCATACAGTGGTGTTGTGCATTTTGACCAGTTGATGGGGAAAGTATTCTTAAAATGCATCCCAAATTCTGAATAATTTTTAATATAATTATTCACAGTATTTAGAAGTGCCCATGATAACAATATCGTGCATATTCATTACCGTGATATATCGCATTACCGGATACTGGCACATGTCTAGTCATGAGACAGTGAGTGTCATCCAAACAAATTTTGAAAGATATTTTTTAAGATTGACCCAGAATAATACTAAATAATCTTTTTTAGTTATGTATATACAAAATTGTTTAGTCTTTTTAGGGCCTCCATATGCAGGGCCCAATTATTTTCCTAAGGATTATTATTATTATTATTATTTTTAAGTTTCAGGGATTTTTGTTTCTGCTACCAAGATATGATGGTTTAAGTGGTGGAGTTTGAATCCAGTGGTGCCTTGTTCATTTGTTTTCCTTTAATCATAGGGCTTTAATCCAAAGGACTTAGTGACCAATAAATAGAAACAGGAAAAAAACTACCTTAAAACAAATAACAAATATTTGTTAAAAAAAAATTCTAGCCATAATATAATTTTTATGTTTCATTGACTAAAAAATAAAGGAGGGGCCGTTTCTGTGCATGAATGTTCTTTCTCCATCTTTTGCCTAAACAGACTCTTAAAAAGAAGATTATGGGAAAAGCAGATCTCATTAATATTCATTAACTCATTAGCATACCTCTTCTTAGTTAAAATATTATTTAAAATACCAGTAATTCTATTTTCACTAGTTGCATGGGCAATTCCTGATATCAACTTCAACGCAACTGTAATGTTCCCAGGTCCAGAAACGTAGTAAGGACATCAATAAAACAGTCCATGTGCATTCACAACTTCACTTTTACGAAGGTACGAGTATACAGCACAAAAAAAACAAAAATAACAATTTATTTAAACTGCTATTCTCTCCAAGACGTCTTCTGCCATTTTGGGAGAGTACCCAAGAGCGCGATGTAATCAGCGTTGTTTCATTCAGGGGAGAAAAAGCGCACATGAACAAATCTTAATTTTTGTGTCAGCGTGCGAAAATTGTGAAAAAATGTTTTCTTTGCACTCAAAAAGTATTCTCGTAGCTTTGTGAAGTTAGCCATTGAGGTCACATGACAGTTTTAAATGTTTACTGCGTTTCTGGAACTAGTTGCCAGAGAGCTTTCATCAAAAAATCTTAAATGTCCGAAATGGAATGACCTGAGGGTGAGTAATTAATGACAGAATTAAAATTTTTGGGTGAACTATCCCTTTAAAAATGTGAATTCCTGATATCAAGAAATCAATTGTTATGATGAAACTGGCAAATCAGAGATGCAGGATGCTAGTATTTATTTATGTAAGAATTATCTCTTTAACGTCTTCATTAAGACATTACTAACATGCTGCGTGATGTTGTAATTGATCTAAACCCAAATACTGAGTGGTCATTTAAAATATATACTTACAAAGTCAGATGCTCTCAAGATGTGGCTCTTAAAAGAGCCTTTGTGGTGTGTGTAGCTGCTGTAGACACAAAACAAAAGAAAAAAGAGAGAAAAAGAAGAACGCATTTAAATGAGATATGTCTGTACACATTAAAATGTTTTCACTTTCACCAGTGATTATTGATTAATTAGGATGTTATGATGAATCTGGCAAATCAGAGATGCAGGATGCTAGTTTTGTATCCATTCATTCATTCATACATGTATTTATTCATTCATTTGTCTTTATTTATTCCTTTATTTATGTATTCCTTTAATGTCTTCATTAAGACATTACTAACGTGCTGCATGATGTTGTTGTAATTGATCTAAACCAAAATACTGAGTGATCATTTAAAATATATACTTACAAAGCCAAAGATGCTCTCAAAATGTGGCTCTTAAAAGAGCCTTTGTGGTGTGTGTAGCTGCTGTAGACACAAACACAAAAAGAGAGAAAAAGAACGCATTTAAATGAGATATGTCTGTACACCCTTGTGGGTGTGTAGCTGCTGTAGACACAATGTTTAAACATTAAAATGTTTTCACGTTTTCACTTTCACCAGTGATTATTGATTCATGTTGTGATAAATCTGGCAAATAAGAAATGCCGTTGACTGCTACTATTTTCACTTACAACAATAAGACGGCAATCGATACTGAAAAACAAAGAGACGATAATTATTTTCACTGTAGTCTATAAAATCCCAAAGTTTATAAAGGCTCTGATGGATATGTAAAATATTATTTAATAAAGCAAGATAAGAAGAATGAAGAGAAATTTTTTTGATGAGACCTTACAGCCCACAAACAAATAAGTCACAGTAAAAATGCATTTTCATTCTTGAGAATCACAACAATAATTATTATTATTATTATTATTATGGTTGTTACAAAATGAGGGATGACCGATTTCTATAAAGGTGTCAAGGCTTATGAGTTTCCTCTCTCTCTCTCTCTCTCTCTCTCTCTCTCGCTCTTGCTCTAAGTGCACGCGCCAGCGTGTGTGTTAGAGAGAGAGTTCACGAGCTCGCAGTTAAACCTGAAAACGCACTACTTTCCATACAATTGTGAATAATGAAGATATTATTAAGAATAATTGTATGATTGGTGTCTTTTAAAGTAACGTTAATATGACATAACTCTGAAATGAAAGAGCGTCTCTCAAACGGAGGGGATTGGCTCACTTAGCAATGACGTCACACGGATGTAACGGCATTTAACTAGGTGTTTAACGGCACTGATGAGCGGACTGTATATATATTTATATACATATTTAACGACGGAAAATCGTCTGTGTGAAATGTGATACATTTAACGGAAAAGACAAATTTCTAAAAGACCAATTTTTATTACAATTTAATTGGTTTCATGAGTGAAAAGACGCCTGCTATTGTTTTTAGTATTATAACCCTCAGAAAAACGAACTGTTCCCTCAGACGGTTTGTTAATATAATTACTTATTATAATTACATATTATTACTTTCTTTTTTCATAGTTTTAAATGTCATTTACTTTTTTGTTATCGGTCCATACTTTAAAAAAGTCATTTAACTAAATTGGTTAAGTAAAAAGTAATTTACCTCAGGGAAACGCACTGCTGGGGATGTCACTCAAAGGGGAGTCAGGCTGTGCGCGCGGTGGGCACGGACCCCGGCTTATATAAGCCGGCTGACCGGTTTCGCGGGCTTGGCACGTGAGTAAGAATTTAAGTTTTAAGAAAAAAAAATATTTTCATTTTTTTTTATTTCTTTTTTTTTATGTACAATGATATAATGACACACTGCGTTAACTTGGCATTAAACGTAGAAAACAAAACAAAAAAAAAACCTTGGTTTTCAAAAACTGTTTGTGTTTTCCTACTATATTCAAAGCAATGGTGTTACCAAAAATATAAGTCATATATATATATTTTTTTGTTTTGAATTGCATCTTTGAATTGCTTCTAGAGTTCCTCTTTGTTTAAAATAATTGAGCAACCCCATAGGTGGCGATGTGCGCGCGAGTCGCCAATAAGCCAATGGATGAAGAAGTCGTCAGTCAGGGCAAGTTATAGTGGAGTGATGGTTGAGAGGTAAAGTATGATGGAAACGTGTGGTTTTATGATAGTATGTTTTGTCATTGGTGGGATTGTTGTAAGTTTTTAAAAGTGAACTAATTTTAAACAGTTTACATGTTGAAGTAACGCGTTTTGCAACCAACCGCGGTGCATAGGCTATGTTCAGTTAGCAACAGACATAACATTTGATCCCAAATCAACTCCGATACACGTAAACGCATAGCAAAATTATAAAAATTAAAGAATATTATTTTATGTTCTATAATTGTTAGAAATGTAAATGTATGCAATACTATAAATCCATAAAATTCCAAACCCATGTGGCCTAAAGACATGCATGTGCACATTATGCAGAAAGTTATTCGCTCATCTTTGTGCAATATAGAGAATATTAATAATAATAATAATAATAGTATTTATTGCCTTTTGCTATGAAAGGGACATTTTCTTGAATATTTCTTAATGAAGACATTAAAGGGGTAATTTAAAAATAAAAACTAGCATCCTGCATCTCTGATTTTCCAGATTCATCATAACACGCATAAAAATAAATAAAAAAGACTCAAGATACAGCTCTTAAAAGAAACCTTTGTGTGTGATAATGTCATATAGATAGAAATTGCTTTGATTTATAGGGATTTAACTAATAAACTACTTTAGTGACTTTACCATTTGTTTTAATGATGTTTATCTACAGTGCAATTTATTCTGCTTACCTGACTCCTGCAGACTTCTGTCCTGATGTTTGGCTGTGGTCCCCCCATCATCCACTCTTTGGCAACAGGTCTATTTATGGAGACCACCATGATCTAATCTATACAGATCTAGTTGTCTCTTCTTCCACAAACTCCTCTTTCAGGTATGTTTTTTCTTTGTTGTTGTTGTTGTTGTTTCAACAATGTTGACTGTATTTTTGTATACCAAAACACAGGGCTGCACAATATTGAAGAAAATTGCATTATGCGATTGCGATAACTTGTTAAATAATTCAATATTTGAAATGCAATTCAATAATGCTTAAAGTGTGTAAAATAAACTTAAATTATATGAAGGTATATTTAAAATCTGAAAACTCTATAACTCACGTTAATGTTTCACATTCTTTTTGTGAGAAGTAAGCATGACCACAACTTCTGAACAGCTTTGCTAACTGTAGCATTACACAAAAAGTGCCTTTTTAACAGAAGTGTAAACCAGGGGGAAAAGCAGAAACTAACTAATCAATTGTAAAAAAAAAAAATTAACACTGCTTTACTATATGAATTAAATACTTATTAAAGCTACAAAAGGTATTCAGTCATGAGCAGAGAGAGATTTTCTCTTTGTCTTCTGTTGTTTGATTCATATTTAGCACACAGAAGGAAACCGGTTTATTTAGTTGCTGTAACTTTTAAGTGTTGTGATAGTTTGTTACACACACACTTTCTGAACTGTTTGGTCCACTTAACTGATATAACCAACTGTGTATGTGTGAATTTTTTACATAATTTTGGGTAGGACTGCACAATATATCAAAACTGCAAATGTACATATTGCAATATGCATATTGCAACAGCTTGCAATAACTGCATGACTTTAATACTTCAAAAGATTACAAAAAGCTAAAAAAAAGATTTAAGTTGATACATACAGCAGAGAGTAGACTGGACACATGACTGTTACATATGTGTGACATGCTTTATATTATTAATGCAGTAAGTGAAGTAATCACATGCACAGAAAGTCTCTTCTGATTAAAAAGTTAAGAAAGAGAGCCCTCGTGTTACAATATTTTGGATCCATGCAGCTCTTAAAATGACAGCAGTCTGTTAAACCTGCTTCTATCTGTGTGCTTAAAAGGGATAGGTCACCCAAAAATCAAAATTAGCCCATTATTTTCTCACCCTCGAGCCATGCTAGGTGTATATGTCTTTCTTCTTTCAGTTGAATCCAATCAGAGTTGTATTAAAAACTGACTTTGATCTTCCAAGATGTTTAATGGCACTCAGCGGGTGTTGCAGTTCATCAGTCCAAAATAAATCAAGTAAAGCGCATCCATTCATAATAAAAATAGTGTCTCAAACAGCTCTGGGGGGTGAACAAAGGCCTCCTGTAGTGAATCAATGCGTTTTTGTAAGAAAAATATCCATATTCAAAAAGTAATAATCAATTTAATCTAGCTTGCACTCACTGTTGTACACGGAAGCAGCTCCACGAGGATGACTTATGTACACTTTGGGTTTGTCAGACAGGATGAGTACTGCATTGAGTTCTTTGTCGAGGCTTATTACGCTTAACTTCAGTTCAGATATGTATTCTCATCCATGCATTGTTTTTATTTGTTCTAACATGTCAATAACTTTAAGTAGTCCTGGGTCTTGTTCTTCGTACGTTGCTAACTCAGTTAGCTGGATTTGATTGTTGATGATTTGGCATGATCTTGGATCATTTGGCTCTTCGAAGCTCATCCCAGAGTTGCTGTCATAGCAACATGTCCGTAAGCTTAAACCTGCTCGGGAGCAGCTTATTTCATGTAAACAAGATTAGATTGCATCTTTTTAAGCAGAACTGATACTTAAAATCTATCCGCTACCATCGCTACTTTATTAGTAGAGTATCCTACTGATACAGGGACAATAATTTAAAATAATAATCAGTTAAAAATTAATTTGAAGATAATATAATAATGTTGTGTAGTCTTTAATACTATAGACACAGCCAGTTTTACTCACTGAAAGATTTATTCGGCATAAAATAATTACTTCATAATTGTATTCGAGTCTTACACACAGATAATGTAGAGTCGTGCATTAATTTGAGTGGTGACAGATATTATAGTGGCTTGATGGAGCAGGAGATGAAGATAACATGATCTTGACCCTTAAGAAACTAATTAATGCTGTCACGTAAAAAAAGCTGTTCAAATATAAAATTTAATTTGAAATATGAATTGCTTATTTACTACATTGAAATAAAAATGTAAAGCCTGTTCAAATAATAGAAGTCGTGAATATAAATAATTGGGAATCATGTAAAAAAAAAAAAAAAAACAGTCCACATTTTCATTTATCTATTATAACATTTATGTAGTTTTGTTCTCTTGGCTGTTTCCTTATAAAAGTCCAGAAATTTGTCAAGTTTTTCGTCAGGTGTCTTTTTTTAATTATATGATGACATTACGTTGCTGTCTTGCCACCGGCCAATCACTGCACTGCTGATCGTGGTTTAGAGTATCGATACATAACCCCTTTTAAACCAACCCATGAACGTGTAATTATCTCAGATAACTCAATCCAGCCATACTAATCATCAACAACAGGTGCGTTCAAAGAGCCGAATTAGCCAGATCCTGATTAGCGTGATATCATCATCTTGGATGTGACATTTCATCTCAGATGTATTAAGTGATGTACGAAGAACAGACCCTTGTGCTGCATTGGATATATTTACATACCACAAACAATACAGCAATAAAATCTTTGAGTAGACACTCTTATTGTCACCACAATATACATTTCATACCACCCAACCCTAAAATAACTTTTAGTCAATCTTTATCAGGGTCCGGTGACAACAAGGGGGTGTCGACAAACTTCCATTGAGGACCATTAGACCACTCAAGAAGAATTACCTCATATGACCAAGATTTAATGTTGTAAAGCAGATTTTGAGCGGATCTCCTTCATTCTGCCGCCAGCTCACCACAACCCCTGGGTGCACCAGCTGTGGATATTATAGGCCAAACTTTGGGTGAGGATCTTTCTCCCACTTTTCACCACCAAACCTCTTCCTATATGTAAACAGTTGTTTAGCACACTGTTGTCTATATTTGAATGTTAATTTTTAGTCTGCAACCATTATCTTAATAATGAAATAATGTTTTAGATTAATTTGATAAAATGCCACATTTTATTTTCTTTATATATTAAAAAGGCAAGTTATTCCACAACATTTCCAGTCTTCAGAGAATGCAAATTGAAGAACAAATACGTTTGGAATGTAGGATGTGTGATACACCATGAAAAAAATAAATTATAAATTATAAAATAAAGTTTGTCCGGAGTTGAAAAGCAGAAGCCAGTTTAACCCAATTAATTATAAAAAAAAAAAAGTAAAGAAAAACAAAAGGACAAACTGTTATGACTCATAGGTAGGCTATGTTCACACTATCACTGTTTGCATCAACAACCGCATCTACTTACAGATGTGAGTCTCAGTGTTCTCTACACACAACTGCTTACAATAGTGTTTCGAATGCTGTCTGAATGAACAAGTAACTAAAGTAAATCATTGTTATATTTGTGTTTGTTTCTTCTTATTTAGTGGTGACCAGTTCCAGTCCTCGTAACCCTTTTTTTTTTTTTTTTTTTTTTTTTTGCTAATGTGTAGCACAACCTACATAAATACATTCACTATATTTGTTTTCTTTGACTTAAGTTTTCACATTGTTTGGAGGACGAAATCGGGCAGGATGCAGGGGCCCGCAGTTTGGGCACACATACACAGGGCAGCTTTGGGTTAGTTGCTCTGTGCTGTTTTTAATGTATGGTAGTCAGAACTTTGTTCAGTTTTATTATTACTGTCAGCTTTCACAGCAATACTGCTAAAAGAGCAAATATCTCTTATCAAACATGGACCTTAAAGGGATGGTTCACCCAAAAACATTATTCAAATAAATATTGTGACAGTCATGTTCATGAATCTGATTTCAGTGGCACAGCTGTGTAGTATATAGTACAGAGGTTGTTGACAGTATTCTGTGCATTGTACATGGTGTTCACTGCCCAATATTGTATTGTTTACACCTTCAGTAACATTATTTCCTTATAAAATGCTCTAACATTTTTTTTCCCACTTCTTTTCTCCACCAGACACCCTAGGACAACATGCTAAGAAGCACAGATCTACCGATAGCCCTCCATCATTCCCACATCCATCTTGCAACAAAGTTTCATTAAGTGCAGTCCATAACCAGTGTCTGCCATACACGGTCTGCACCTTGTCCATTGAAGATGTTATGGATTATTCTATTAGAGATCTTTCTATTTTTTTGAGACTGTTACTATGTAGTCTGTTATGTTGTGAATAAAGTCAAACCCCCCCTCACCTCGATGCTTTGAGCAGTTAATACATTAAAGTGTGTCCTTAATGTTTTATTATTTAAAGATTGTTTTAAAGTTTATTACAGGCTCAGTGAATTTTCTTTCACTAGAAAATAAAGTGTAATATTAACTGTCATAGTCAAGTATGAGACGTTTGTCAGTATCATTAATTCTGTGAGGCAATATGAATCAAATGAACATTTGTATAGTGTTTTCATCCAAAGGCTTCTTTCTCATTCAGTTAAACATCAAGGGTTTTCTTTGCCTTTGTCACCTTAACTTTCTCATTGGAAATTTTGATCATCATTATTTGGAAGAAAATAAGAATATGAAAATGGCTTTGGATTTCAATGCATTGCATGGAGTCAAAGAACCACCTGAAACGATAAATTAAAGTGTTACTCAAATTATCAAGCTTGTAATGTTAATACTAGAAATTCTAAACAGCAGTCAAGTGTGGTAGGCTACAAAGGGTTTAATTTATGCTTTCTACAAGATAACAGACAAGTAATATTAACCAATGATAACGCAAGTAAAATTACAGTTAGCTTGAAAAGAGTCACTTTAAATAAGAAACTGGGCTGACATTTTTTTGCATGTATTTTTGTCTACGGAGGGATCAAGCAAACAACGGTTGTGCATGATCAGGTTCCAAAAGGAGTTCGTGTGTGTGTTTATGGTTGTATTTGTGTTTTATTTTAAATACGTGTCTAATTGGACGCTAGCGGCGCGATGCAACGCAATTGGATAATCGCTGATATTGCCTACTCTGGAAGCGGGGCGACCTGACAAATCCCCGTCAGTAAAATGATTCCTCGTTCTATTTCTGGCATCTATTTCGGTCGCGTCTGTGTGACATGGTAGTGATTTAAAAACTCCAATTTTCCTCATTTATCTGCTTGCTCCGATCGGCTCTGCGTGGCAGCACGTAATTTCAAATGTTTAAGATTCATCGTATAGACGTCGTATAGAGGTAAAGTAGACGGCTCATTAACTGCTAAAAACGTTCGATCGAATGCGATGTTCACCAGATGCTACGATCTTTCACAGACGTCTCCGCGACGTACCTGTGCTATCTGGGTTTATGTTAAAAAAAAACGTCTCCGGTTACTGTCGTAACCTCGGTTCCCTGAGAGACGGGAACGAGACATGGCGTTAACGCCTTGGGGACTCCCTTCCTTCCTAACCTACCTGAAATCCTATTGCACAACGCCAGTGAAGTTGCAACTCTCACTGGCCAATGCCAGTCAAGACGGCAAATATGGGCGGGGCCTCGCCACTATATATTGTGCCGTGTTGGCGGCATAACCTCAGAATCTTCTGACTGAATTGACAGTACAGCAGATCCGAGCAGTGAACACGGCGGCCTACGCCATGTCTCGTTCCCGTCTCTCAGGGAACCGAGGTTACGACAGTAACCGGAGACGTTCCCTCTCGAGAACGGTCTCTCGACATGGCGTTAACGCCTTGGGGACTGTATAGAACAACGCCGTGGGAACAGCGAATAAAAAGACTCAGCCTCGGCGGAGCAATCATAAATAATTCTTGTATACATTGAAGTTAAAGTTAATCCCCAGCCAACCAGATACGACCTTGCGACATGCCTCGAAGGGATTGGATATAGATTCCCGTGAGGGGGACCAATCAGGTTACTAAAAATTATGTCTGAAAGAGACACAGCCCCATAGCTATACAAATATGACACAGTCCTGTGAACCCACATACAAGCGTATAGCAAAACAGTGCAACAACCATTAGAAGGAAATGTTGGGCACACATATGACCGTATGAGGCGTTACAGTCTGAACCTCTCCCTACAGGACCTGGTCGAAACCACCAGCGCCGTCAAGCGGCTAGTGGTTGCAGGAAGAATCTCAGGTTGTACTCACCGATAGAACCTGTGAGGCTAATGACTGCATGTCCAAGTTGTAGAATCTGGCGAAGGTATTCTGCGAAGACCATCCAGCCGCCATACAAATATCTTTGATAGAAATTCCCTTAGTCCACGCCCACGAGGAGGAGACAGCCCTCGTCGAATGGGCTCGAACACCAATAGGACATTCCATACCACGGCTAGAATATGCCAAGGCAATTGCGTCTACCACCCAATGTGACAGCCGTTGTTTAGAGACAGGCCGTCCTCTGGTGCTGCCTCCGAAGCATACAAACAGCTGCTCGGATTGCCGAAACGCAGCCGTGCGGTTGACATAGAGTCGTAAAGCCCTCACCGGACACAACACCTGACTCGGGGTGCCGTCCAATGAAGTCTCCGATTCTGGAGAGAAGGCAGAAAGAGCCACCACTTGCCCTCTAAATGGTGTCGAGAGCGATTTAGGCACATAGCCAAATTTTGGCTTGAGCGTGACGTTACAATCACCTGGTCCAAACTGCATACAGTCTGCATTCACAGAGAGCGCTTGCAAATCCCCCACGTGCTTGCACGAAGCAAGGGCGAGCAGCAGCGCGGTTTTAAGCGTGAGCTCCTTCAAGCCGACAGACTGAAGTGGCTCGAATGGCAGGAGGGCTAGCGCTCCCAGCACCAGAGCCAGATCCCAGGATGGCATTGTAGGGGGGCGGGAGGGTTTTAGTCTTCTCGCGCCTCTCAAAAATCTGATCACTAGATCGTGTTTCCCAACTGAGCGCCCGTCAATAGCAGCGTGAAAAGCTGAGATAGCTGCAACGTAAACCTTAAGCGTAGAGGGCATACTGCCGCCGTCCATTCGTTGTTGCAGAAAATCCAGAATGTCAGACACGGGGCAGCTTTCCGGGTCCCGACCATTCGATTCTCACCACCTCTCAAAGACTGCCCATTTACAAGCGTACAGGCGTCTCGTAGAGGTGGCTCGCGCCTCCGCAATCGTGTACATCACGTGGTGAGACAACGAACCCAGGTTTACCGGTTCCCACACACCATCCACACCTGAAGTTTCCACCATTCTGGGTTGGGGTGCCATATCAAGCCGTCTGCCTGAGACAGGAGATCTCGTCTCAGCGGGATCGGCCACGGGGGAGCCGTTAGTATTTCTAGAAGATCGGGGAAACCAAGGCCTGTTCGGCCAGTACGGAGCGACTAATAACACTGACGCTTTCTCCTCTCTGATTTTGTGCAGCACTTTGACAAAATCTTTGTGCAGCACTTGCATACAAATCGGGGCATTACGGCGGTGAGTGCCGACAGGGGAGCCTTGAGACGACGGAATGCATCCTGATTTTGGCGCACTTGTGACAAATAGCGGGGGGAATGCATACAGACGGGCATTCGGCCACGGCATTGTGAGTGCATCCCCGCCCAGGGGAGAGCGCGACGGCGAGAAGAACAGAGGGCAATGCGTGTTCTCCTCTGTCGCGAACAGGTCCACCTCCGCTTTCCCAAACTGTTCCCAGATCAGTCTCACTGTCCCAGGGTTCAGTCTCCATTCTCCGTGAAGAATCCTGTTCCTTGAAAGCATATCTGCGCCACTGTTCAGGCATCCCGGAACATGCGCTGCTTGAATGGAGAGCAGATGGTGATCGGCCCACAGCAAAAGGCGTGCTGCCTGACTGTAAAGGGCTTTCGAGTGTACTCCGCCCTGGCGGTTTATGTACGATACCACCGTCATGTTGTCTGAGCGAATCAACACGTGGTGCCCCCTGATTTGCGTCATAAAACTCTGAAGGGCTAAAGAAACCGCTCTCAGCTCGAGGCGATTTATGTGCCACGTTCTCTCCGACTCTGTCCAGTGGCCCGAAGCCGGTAAGCCATCGCAGTGAGCTCCCCAGCCCGTCGTCGACGCGTCCGTCGTGACCACTTTCCGCCGTGTGACCAGACCCATCTGGACGCCGCGCTGGTACAAGTCGGGGTTCTGCCATGGTTTCAGCGCGCTTAAGCACCTGCGAGTGACCACAATGCGGGCACGGCCCAATTTCCACGACCTTCTCGGTACTTGTGTTTTCAGCCATAACTGGAGGGGGCGCATATAGAGTAGACCGAGGTGACAGACCGTCGCGGTCGCCGCCATCCGTCCCAAGAGAATCTGATATTCCTTCAATGCAACGGGACGGCCCAGTCTGAATGCGTTCAGAGCGGACATTAAATCTTGTATGCGCTCCTTGCTCAGACGCGCCCTCATTGTTATCGAGTCCAACTGCACCCCTAGATACATGATTGTTTGGCTGGGGCGTAACACGCTTTTTTGTACGTTCACACAGAGACCCAAACTCTCCAGGTGACGTAACAGAGCGTGTTTGTGGCTGTTGAGCACATCCTCTGAATGTGCCAAGATCAGCCAATCGTCCAAATAGTTCAGTATGCGCATTCAACTCACTCTCAGAGGGGAAAGTGCTGCATCCACACATTTCGTAAACGTACGAGGCGCCAGCCCTAACCCGAACGGCATAACCATGAACTGATATACTATGCCTTCGAACGCAAATCTCAGAACGCGCCTGAGAGGAGGGGCGATCTGGATATGAAAATATGCGTCTTTCAGGTCCACCGAAACAAACCAATCTCTGGGTTGAATCTGTGCCAGTATCTGCTTTAGCGTTGTCATTTTGAAAGCGCGTTTGTACAACGCACGGTTGATGGGTCTCAGGTCTAATATTGGACGGAGACCACCACCTTTCTTGGGAACGACAAAGTACCGGCTGTAAAACCCGCTCTCTCTCTCGCTCGGCGGGACCACTTTTATCGCGCGTTTCGCGAGGAGATTGAGAATTTCTTGCCTCAGAACCAGCTCGTTGTGAGCCGGAACCGTTGACATGACCACGCCATTGAACCGGGGTGGTCTGCGTCGAAACTGAAGCGTGTAGCCGTTTTCTATGACGTTCCGCAACCAAACCGAAATGCCCGGAATGGATCGCCATGCGCTCGCAAAAAGACACAGAGGGCGAAGCGCCTCGCCCTCGGCATTCTGAACGACGCTGCTGTGTACCGGGGTCGTTGTCAGAAAACTTACGGGACGAGTGTGAGCGCTGTGTGTTAGGGAGGGTCGTGCTTCGCCGATCAGCGGGGAGCACGAATCTCCTGTTGAATGATTGAATGACACGCACGTGCTTGTGTGCGAGATGTTGAGAGCAAGCCGCGGTTGCGGAGGTCCGACACCTGACACCTGGGCGTGAGCCTTGCCAGATACACGGGGAAGCTGTGAGCCCGGTTCTATTGACGGTTTCACGGCTGTTTGTAAGGCCGTTATCACTGGGGGAGGAGAAAAATGCTCTTTTTGTGAGGGTGTCACAGACTTTATTGCATTTTGAACATACACAACACAGACATTCTCGTAGTCGCCTGCAACCGCCAAGGGGACTTCGTGAGAATATCTCAGACGCTTCGCAGCGGGCCCGCCGCTCAGCGCTCTCCTCCTCCACGCCCTCGTCAGGAACGAGGTTTTTGATCCGATGGAGGAGCTCCCCCGGGACGGTTCCCGCCTTTCTTGAAGCCGTGACGCCTTTCTTTCGGTGTCCTCTGCCACGGAGTTTTGGCGCGAACAGACGGCTCAGGATCTGGTGCTGATGCAGTGGAAGCAGCAGGGGGTCGCTTCGACAGCCGGTTGGAAGCAGATGAGGACCTACTGCGCGCAGAAGGCTGTGCTGCAGCCCGGCGCGGCGGGTGGTGATTGATGTGCTTAGAGCGTTTCTGTGCCTCTGAGAAACACTCCGCGATAGCCTCGACTGCATCTCCAAATAGGCCAGATGGAGATACAGGAGCGTTGAGCAGCGCCCTCCTGTCCGCATCCTTCAGCTCAGTGAGTGTCAGCCACAGGTGCCGGTGGCGCACGACCATGTAGCCCATTCTCCGTCCGATCGCCTGGGCCGTCTTCTTTGTGGCTTTGAGCGCGAAATCCGTTGCTGCGCGTAAATCTTTAAACGCCTCCGGATCCGCCCCGCCCTCGTCCAGGGATTTCAGAAGCTGTGCCTGAAAAACTTGGAGCACTGCCATCGTGTGCAGAGCAGAAATTGCTTCTCCCGAGGCCGCGTACGCTTTGTCCGCTACATGTGCGGTCAAACGACAGGGCCTTCAGAGAAGCAGAGGAGGGGCAGAGGTGCGCAGCGATGGATTCCTCGACGGGCGGAATGCGCGTATATCCACGGGCTTCCGCCCCATTGACTTTGGTGAAAATTTCCGACCCACCAGCGTGAGCGCGAGCCGATTGGGGCGCAGCCCACGCCTTAGCGACCTCGTCATGCAGGTCTGGGAGGAATGGGGCTCGTTTCCTCGGAGCAGCAGCTCGGCGGCCCGAGTAAAGGAACCAAGAATCCAGCTTGCTCTTCGCTGATTCGACGGGGGATTCCCACTCTAGACCTAGATCGCTCAGGGCCTTAGTGAGAATCCGGACGAGTTCATCCTGGAATGCTGCGTGTCCCTCCACTTCAGAGCACTCCTCCGGAGAGTGGGCCCAGTCTTTCTCGGACGTCGTTAGGGACAGCGCCTCGTCGAAATCGTCGTCCCCCGGCGCACCGAATGAAATAATTTCCGATGCTCCAGCGGCAGGTTGAAGATCCTCCTCCAAGCACATTGGAGAGCAGGGGGGAGGTGAATTGCGCCATTCCGCGTGGTCGCCCACGTGCGGCTGTCGTCCCACCAGCGGCTCGCTGGTGGCGGTGGGACATTGCCGAGAGAAATCACTGAGGGCGATATTCTTCCGGGCCCTAAGCACCCGCATTGAGAATTTTTCGCAGTGTGGGCAGCCTGACCCATTGAGTGCTGCCTCCGCATGGGCGAGACCCAGGCAACGGATGCAGAACTAGTGGGTGTGCGGGGCCTCGATAGGTCCCGAACACAGCGTGCAGAACTTTCGACATGCTGGAACGCCAAGAGGGAAATCCGTCTTCTTGCGTCTTCTCAACAGCTGTCTCGTAGGATAATTGAAAGAGAAAGATTCTGAGGTTATGCCGCCAACACGGCACAATATATAGTGGCGAGGCCCCGCCCATATTTGACGTCTTGGCTGGCATTGGCCAGTGAGAGTTGCAACTTCACTGGCGTTGTGCAATAGGATTTCAGGTAGGTTAGGAAGGAAGGGAGTCCCCAAGGCGTTAACGCCATGTCGAGAGACCGTTCTCGAGAGGGAACCCTGGCTTTAAACACTTTAGCTAGGTATTTGAGTAAATGAAAACACAATACTTACATTTCAATGTGAATTCCCCCACAGAACTCTCACCTGCCTCTGAATATAAACACCTTCGTCATATGCACGCAAGTGATTCTGGGATATGGAAGGGTGCGAAGTGTCCATAAGATGTAGGGGGGAAGGAAGTCGACCGGAAGTTGAAGTCGGCCGCGTGCCGCCATCTTGTAGCAGAACTTCACTTGCGTTAACATCCCATTGACTCCCATTCATTTTGGCGTCACTTTGACAGCGAATAACTTTACATCTGAGCCGTTTAAAGACTCCATTTGTCCATTATTTATTTCTAAAGATACACGATGTAACGAGTGGAAATAAGTGTGACCCCTTTAAGAGCTGCGCGCTCCCTGTAAAACGGTATGCACTCTGTATGATAATGTATACAACCGCGACTCGAATCCCCCATGTATGCGGATAATTTCTGTTTGGAAATCGTTTTGTTTTTATCTTCTTTGTTTTGTTTTGGTAACGCTGTGGACGGTGGAACATGGGACGGACAATTGCCCGAGTTCGATTGGTGAAATAAAACGCGAGTCGTTGTTAAATGTCAGTCGCCTCCGTGAGTCTGTCTGGCCTAATAACTTTGTGAGCTATCCATATTTTTCTTCCCCTCCTGACACAACGCGTTACAAGTGGCGCCCGAACATTTTATCTCTGGCCTTGGATCTAAAGCGAGGTTTTACACGGATGCTGAGGCTGTTTGTGAAGGATGACGCCGAAATGTTTTGATCCTCCAGGCGGACATGTGGGAGTTTACACGAGGCTAATTTCACTGCGTATAGAGTGAACGGCCCGAGTCGCCTGACGACGCTGTAGCGGACATTTTGTGTTGCTGACGCAGAGGATATTTGTTCACATTCAGGTGGATTTAAGTCGTCATAGATGCAATCTTCGTGAATCTGATGTGTGCACGTAGGATTGTGGTTCGTTGAGGTAATCGGAAATTCAACTGTTAGTGAACTTTGACTGTTTCAGGGATTCAGGCCTGATTGCTACGTTCATTTGTGTTCATTTGCTGGAACTGAATGTTGAACTGGTTGAATTGAACTAGAGGAATTTTTTTTTTTTTTTTTTTTTTTTGCACTGGATTTTTCCTGAAATTCTACTAGGCTAAATTTTGATTTGTCGTTGGGTAATAACTACTCGACGCTCGCACTGTGTTGCCACAAAAAAAAAAAAAAAAAAAAAACGACCGATATAAGAAAACATTTAATGTACTCTGTGATTGCGGTTTGGTGATATTGAACTTGTCACTGGTATTGTAAAAAAAAAAAAAAATTATTGTACAAATGCTGATTTTATTGTTATATGGTTAACTTTTTTTTTTTTTTTTTTCAAAGGTTATCCAATTGTTTATTCCATTTGTTTTGCTTGATTATACAGTAAATTAGTGCAAGTGGAATTGTGTTTGTTAAATGATATTGTGCCAATTCATTGTTTTGAATTTCATATTGACAAACTGATTTTGATACAATGGCCAGACGTGTTGATGACGAGAGACTGATTTATTTGACCAATCTGCATGCTTTGAGTGTCCTCCCAGACGGAGAGTGCCGGAGTCGGGCGAGCGCCTGGAGATACAGGTTGAGTCGTTGAAAGAGGAAGTGGAAATTCAATTCAATTCAATTCAAGTTTATTTGTATAGCGCTTTTTACGATACAGATCATTGCAAAGCACCTTTACAGAAAATTAAGTTTCTACAATATTTAGTAGTAGCTTATCAGTGGTGACTGTCAGTTTATGTGTATACGGCAGAAATGTTCAGAAAAATCAATAAAAGACATTAACAAACAGACGATTAACACTATTAACAGCAATTATGCAATCAAACTTATAGCAAAATGTGGTAGTTCTGTATGTTGTCTCTGGGTTAGCATCATCTGAGGTCCTCTGAGGGGTTGGCATCATCTCTTCTCAGGTGTTCTGGATCCAGACTGGAGCTTGTGTAAATCCTTGGTACCATGGGATGTAGATCCCGTGGTGTAACAGAGAAACAAATATAGAGACATAATTAGAGTAGCTGTTGTTCCAGCCAAGTAAAATGAACTAGTTTAACCCAAGTTAAAGAATAATAATGCGCATTTGATCAGATACAACTGCAGTCCAAAACTATGAGATGCATTATTTGAATGCTTGGCCAAAGAGGTGTGTTTTTAATCTTGATTTAAACAGAGGAAGTGTGTCTGAACCCCGAACATTATCAGGAAGGCTATTCCAGAGTTTGGGAGCCAAATGCGAAAAAGCTCTACCTCCTTTAGTGGACTTTGCTATCCTAGGTACTATCAAAAGTCCAGCGTTTTGTGACCTTAGGGAGCGTGATGGGTTGTAGCGTGGTAGAAGACTAGTTAGGTACGCAGGAGCTAAGCCATTAAGGGCCTTATAAGTAAGTAATAATATTTTGTAACTTATACGGAAATTAATAGGTAGTCAGTGCAGAGACTGTAAAATTGGGGTAATATGATCATATTTTCTTGACCTGGTAAGGACTCTAGCCGCTGCATTTTGGACTACCTGTAGCTTGTTTATTGAGGATGTAGGACAACCACCTAGCAGTGCATTACAATAGTCCAGTCTAGAGGTCATGAATGCATGAACTAGCTTTTCTGCATCAGGAACAGGTGACATGTTTCGTAGCTTGGCAATGTTTCTAAGATGGAAGAATGCTGTTTTTGTAACATGGGAAATATGATTTTCAAAAGACAAGTTACTGTCTAATATAACACCCAGATTCTTGACAGTAGAGGAAGTAACAGTACATCCGTCTAATTGCAAAATTGTAGTCTACGAGATTCTGTGTAATGTTTTCTGGTCCAATAAGTAATATCTCTGTCTTATCTGAATTTAATAGGAGAAAATTATTGGTCATCCAATCTTTTACATTTTTAACACATTCTGTTAGATTAGATAGTTTTGAAGTTTCACCTGGTCTTGTTGAGATATATAGTTGAGTATCATCGGCATAACAGTGGAAACTAATCCCGTATTTTCTAATGATATTACCAAGGGGCAACATGTATATTGAAAATAGCAGAGGACCTAGGACAGATCCTTGTGGCACTCCATATTTTACTGGTGATAAATGAGATGACTCCCCATTTAGATAAACAAAGTGGTAGCGATCGGACAGGTAGGATCTAAACAGGATCTAAATCTTAAAGCCTGCCCTTGGATACCTGTATAGTTTTGTAGTCTATCTATGAGTATGTCGTGATCTATGGTGTCGAACGCAACAATAAGATCAAGTAAAACTAGCAATGAGATGCAGCCTTGATCTGAAGCAAGAAGCAAGTCATTTGTAATTTTAACAAGTGCAGTTTCTGTGCTATGATGGGGCCTGAAACCTGACTGAAATTCTTCATAGAGATAATTTTTTTTTGCAGGTAGGAGCACAATTGAGCAGACACAACTTTTTCTAAAATTGTAGACATAAAGGGAAGATTTGAAATGGGTCTGTAATTTGCCAGTTCACTAGGATCTAGTTGTGGTTTCTTAATAAGAGGCTTAATAACCGCCAGCTTGAATGGGTTTTGGGACGTGACCTAAAGATAACGACGAGTTAATAATATTGAGAAGCGGTTTTTTCTGGCGGCTCTTACAACTCTTTCAGTAATTTAGTGGGTACTGGATCTAATAAACATGTTGTTGGTTTAGATGCAGTGATAAGTTTATTTAGCTCTTCCTGTCCTATAGTTGTAAAGCACTGCAGTTTATCTTTGGGTGCGATGGATAAAACTAAAGTATTAGACGCTGTAGAATCTACATTTGTTATTGTATTTCTAATGTTATCTATTTTATCAGTGAAGAAATTCATAAAGTCATTACTATTTAACTGTGAGGGAATATTTCGATCAGGTGGCGTCTGGTTATTTGTTAATCTAGCCACTGTGCTAAATAAAAACCTTGGATTGTTTTGGTTGTTTTCTATGAGTTTGTGGATATGCTCGGCCCTGGCAGTTTTTAGAGCCTGTCTATAGCTGGACATACTGTTTTTTTCCACGCAATTCTAAAAACTTCCAAGTTAGTTTTTCTCCATTTGCGCTCAAGACTACGAGTTTCTTTCTTGAGAGCGTGGGTATTACTGTTGTACCATGGCACAGTACGTTTTTCTCTAACCTTTTTCAATTTGATGGGGGCAACAGCTTCTAATGTATTAGAGAAGATACTGCCCATGTTGCCAGTCATTTTGTCTAGTTCATGCGTATTTATGGGTACACAGAGCAGTTGAGATAAATCAGGCAGGTTATTTGCGAATTTGTCTGTGGTGGCTGGAACAATAGTTCTGCCCGGATGATAACGCGAAGCTATATAGTTATTATCATCAATACGCAAAATGCACGATACAATGAAATGGTCAGTAACATCATCACTTTGAGGTACGATATCTATGTCAGTAAGATCGATTCCATGCGATATAATTAAATCTAACGTGTGATTGGTAAGTTGAGTGGTCACGTTGACATTTTGCTTTACTCCAAAACAGTTTAATAAGTTTGTAAACGCAAGTCCTAATGCATCATTTGTATTATCAATATGAATGTTAAAATCTCCGAAAATTAGCACTTTATCAGCGGTAACCAACAGGTCTGAGAGGAAATTTCCAAATTCTTTTAGGAATTCTGTATATGGGCCTGGTGGTCTATACACAGTAGCCAGAGAAAGAGATACAATAGATTTCCTTTTGCATATCTGACAGTGTAACATTAAGCATAAGTATTTCAAATGATTTAAACCTGTATCCTGTTTTCTGGGTAACACTGAGAATATCACTGTATATTGTTGCAACACCTCCCCCACGACCAGTCTGACGGGGCTCATGTTTATGACAGTAGTTTGGTGGAGTAGACTCATTTAGACCAATATAATCATTTGGTTTGAGCCAGGTTTCAGTCAAGGAGAGTACATCAAAATTATTATCTGTGATTATTTCATTTACAATGCTTCATTTACATTTACTGCTTTGGGTGTGAGTGATCTAATGTTTATGAGCCCAAACTTTAAAAATGGTTCATTTATTTTATGTTTTTCTGGTTTAATCACGATAAGATTTTTTCTAGATCCTACATTAAATTTATATTTTGACCTCACTATTCGGGAAACAGACACAGTCTTAATAGACTGGACAGCGCAAGTACTTCTAACATTTAAGCGGGTAGAACAAAAGCCATCATAGCAGTTATTTGAAAATTGGCTTATTAGTCAAATGGAGCGTAGAGTCCTGGAGATGTTGTCCAAGAGCAGCTCCGCTCCGACTCTGCTGGGGTGCAGGCCATCAGCACGAAAAAGCCTAGGTCGCTCCCAGAAAAGATTCCAATTATTAACAAAGAACAGTTTCTGTTCTTTACACCATGACAATAACCATTCATTTAGAGCAAAAAGTCTACTGAACCTTTCGTGTCCTCGTCGATACGTGGGCAGTGGTCCTGACACGATGATCGTCGCCGCGGGCGTCGTGCTGCGAATCGTCTCGATCAGGCTCCTGAAGTCCCTCTTCAGCGTCTCCGTCTGCCGCTGCGTGGTGTTGTTAATCCCGGCATGAAGCACGACCGCTCTGGGGCTCTCGTTGGCCTTCAGGATCGCGGGTATCTGCGCAGAAACATCGAGAACACGAGCACCAGGGAGACAGTGAGTGTGCACTTTACCTTCGGCTAACGTAGCACGGACGTGTCGGACGATGGAGTCCTGGGTGCACCGGGCCTGTGCAGAGAAACACACGGGGTGGAGGTGGTGGGACTGTTAGCAGCGCGCTGTATACTTACCCTGGACTTGTGAGCGTCAGCCCGGGAGGTTTCCAGCGCGGCTCTCTGCTCTCTCAGCTGGGCCTGCCTCTGGTGGAGGTGGCGAATCTGCTTCTCTGCTGCCTCCAGCTCGAGCTGCACCGAATGCATCTCGAACGTGTCGTCACCTGCACTCAAAGCGAGACAAACATCCGCCATTTAAGCAAGTTACAGTGAGTAAAGCAATTTTAATGTGTGTGAATAGAGTATTAGCGATGCACGCGGGTTTAGCGACAACCACGCTGGTGATGCTAATGGGCTATAAGCTACTAGAGGGCCTCGGGAGTCATAGTAAAACTAGTGATAACAAGGCGCTCTGATTGTTTTTGTTGTAGAATACGATAGAGGATATATTCACACGTTATAGAAACGAAAATGATGGTGTATAAAATAGATTTCAACAATAAAAAATAGACGATAGAGAAATAACGTGACGGAGCTCGTGACGGAAATGCTGTGGAGGTGCCTGAGAGAGTCTCTTGATCTACAAAGAGGTATTACTGACCGTTGCACAGAAAACTTTCAAGTACCTGCTTCATGCCAATTGCCTTCTCAGGTCAGGCCTGTTGCTTCGTCCACTCCACATGCTCAAGCACCAACTGATCAAATAAAGGGGGCTCGGTCTTTTGGAGTGGAAATGAATGCCAGAACCGAAAGTGCGCTTGGACTGGCTCAAAGTTCACTTGATTTGAATAATGCAACCAGAACTTTGGCCTCCGTCTTGCATCAATCGAGACTGGAACCCCCAGTGTTTGGAAATGATTGAAAAATTCAACCTGATGACTGGCTTATTCTTGTGGATCCCTATAGAACTTCTTTGGGTGTCAGCGATGCTCAGATTTTGCTTGAATTACCACATTTCTTAGCTAAAGAGCCCAGGAAGTGGTTTACGGTACTGAGTTCACATGTCACAACCTGGAAACAGTTCTGCACCCTGTTCAAGACTGTGTTTCTGCCAGCGGATAACCAAGAGCGTGTCTGGAGAGGTATTCTTGACCGTGTACAAGCTCAAGGAGAACCATTTCCAACGTTTGTTGCACACTTGTTATCTGAATTCAAGAAACTAAAGTCTCCACCACCAGAACAAGAGCAGATTGATTTTATCTGCAAGCATGCGCTTGAGCGCTACAGAGTTGCATTGTATGGTGCACAAATTACTTCAGTCATCGACCTCTTGATGTGTGCCCACGAGCTGCACTCCGCTCTCGGTCCTGACAGACGTGATGAACCAGTATTGCAGAAAAGCAAACCCAGAAGAGAGACTTATTGTTTCAAATGTTCTGCGCCTGGTTTTACCTCGAGAAACTGTCCGAACTGTAACTTTGCCCAACAGACTGTGCCTTTTCCAGCCGCTGACAAACAGACAAGTCCAGTTTCGAATGAGCCACGGGACCCTGAGGAGGATACTAAAGCCATGCCATACGAAGACAGGGAGGAGCAAAAGCACAATTCTGTTCGGCAGAAGGTAAACTTCAGAGGGGGGGAGGACGTTTCACAGAGGCAATCCTCCCTCCAGAAGATAAATGCGCCTCACCCTAGTCTTAAGTCCTTGCCTGAGCCGCTTGTCCTTGGACATGTGGTGGACCGTGCTTCTCCTTCATTTTGGAATACACCATTTATTGTTAAGGTCAATTTCTGTCATAAGGCCATCGACGCAGCGCTGGACACCGGTGCCTCACTTTCAGCAGTTCGTACAAATATGATTTTGGATGCCTTGCGACATTCTCAGAAGGTTCAACCTTGGATTTTTCCCCCAATTCAGCTTGCCAACAGTGCTGCTTGCACTCCGACTGGTGTTGTCTGGTTAAACATTGGCCTCCAGGGAAAAATTTTCTACCATCGATTTGTCATTATCCCTGATCTTTCCTCTCCGCTCATCTTAGGGATGGATTTTATGCTGCGAGCGTCAGTCAGCATTCACATCCCATCAAGGACGGTGACCCTGGGTGAATCTACACCCCAGGAGGTTTTGAGTGAGTGGTTGGAGGCACCCGAGCTTGGAAGCTTAATGTTTTTAAATGTCTGCCAGTCTGCCTTGGATGAGAAAGTTGAGAGAGCTTGTCTGAAAAGGGAAGAAAAAGGGAAATTGTTGGACTTTCTAAAATACTTTTGGAGCCTGTTTGATGGACACCTGGGGCACACTTCATTGGGGGAGCATGTAATCAACACTGGTGAAGCAAAACCAGTTCACCTTCCGCCATACCGGAGCTCACCAGCCAAGAAAAAAATAATTGAGGATCAGATTCAGATGATGCTGGAAGAAGACATCATCGAACCATCTTCCAGTCCATGGGCTGCACCCGTGGTAATTGTCAAGAAGCCATGTGGAGACCACAGGTTTTGTGTTGACTACAGAGGCCTTAATCACCTGACACTTAAGGATTCATACCCACTTCCCAGAGTCGACGAATCATTGGATTTCCTGGCTTGTGGAAAATTTCTCACTACTTTGGATTTGGCTCGGGGGTACTGGCAGGTGTCTGTAGAGGAAAAGTCAAGGCCAAAGACAGCATTCGCATCACACTGTGGCCTTTTCCAATTGAAAGTCCTTCCTTTTGGGCTTAGTAATGCCCCGGCCACGTTTCAGAGAGTAATGAACAATGTCCTTGCTGGATTGGTTTACAAGTGCTGTGCAGTGTACTTGGATGATATTGTCGTTGTATCCCCAACCTTTGAACAACACTTGAAAGACCTCCGGGAAATCCTTTCTAGGCTTGAGTCAGCTGGTCTTACTCTCAAGCTAGATAAGTGTCAGTTCTGCTTGAGTGAACTCATCTTCCTAGGATACAGGGTCACACCGGATGGTATTTCTCCTGATCCAAAAAAAAGGTGGAAGCGGTCACAGAGTTCAGGACCGACGGATGTGAAACAAGTGAGAGGATTTCTCGGTCGCTTTTTAAACTCACCAGAAAGGAAACTCCGTTCAACTGGGACGACGGTTGTCAGGCTTCGATGGATTACTTGAAAAACTGCCTTACGTCTGAACCCATTCTGTGCCTCCCGGATTTTTTCACGTCCATTCTTCATCCACAATGACGCTTGTGACTTGGGCCTTGGTGCGGCCTTGATGCAGAAGGATGACATGGGGCGAGATGTGGTGGTAGCTTTCGCGAGCAGGACGTTGCACAAAGCGGAATGTCGTACTCAACACCTGAGAAAGAGTGCTTGGGAGTGATTTGGGCTCTGGAACATTTCAGACCTTACATCGATGACCTTCATGTAACCATTTATACTGATCACAACAGCCTGAGGTAGCTGATGAACCGACCCAACCCCTCTGGACGACTGGCGAGATGGTCCTTGCGCCTACAGGATTTTGATTTTAACATCGTCCACAGGCCGGGGGTTCAGAATAAAGTTCCAGACGCTCTATCACGCAACCCACTACCTCATTGTGAGGGCCCTATTGACATTCTTCCTCCACATGCGGTCATAGCTGGGATGGATCTGCGCAGTCTCTCCTCAGTCCTGATAACTGACAGAGCGCAGTTGACACAGTTACAAAGGGGGCGACCCGGTGGTTGGCGGTCTTCTTCGAAACCTTGAAGAGGGCGGTACAGACGAAGAACATGTCATTCATGATGGTCTGCTTTATTTCAAGGACCCTAAGATAACCTGCAGTCTCCATCCAATGAAACAGCTTAAGTTATATGTCCCAACAGTAATTCGACCAACTGTACTCCGATATTATCACGACCATCCTACAGCTGGCCACCTGGGTGTGACAAAAACGTTGGCCAGGCTGAAACAGAGGTTCTTTTGGCCCAAGATGGTGACGGATGTGAAAAGATACGTTATATCGTGTCCCGTGTGCCAGTTGACGAAGCCGAGCCAAAGAAAACCAGCAGGGCTGATGGTTCCGATTAAATCTATGAGACCCTGGGAATACACAGGAGTGGATTTTGTGGGTCCGCTTCCTCGTACTCAGAGTGGAAATGAACATCTAATCGTCTTCATTAATTACTTTTCAAAATGGGTGGAAGTGAGTGCAGTGCGGTCAGCGACAGCTCAAGTGGCAGCGAGTAAGTTTCTGAGTGAGATATTTGCTCGGCATGGTGCGCCAACCTACCTCATATCAGATCGTGGGACCCCGTTTGTGAGCAATCTTTTTGAGCATGTGGTTGCTGCCCTTGGCACTGAACACCGGCTGACAACGGCATACCACCCGCAAACGAACGCCACTGAGAGGGTAAACCGCACACTTAAAACTGCCATACGTGCATACGTGGAGGACAAGCACACTTCGTGGGATAAATATCTTACACAAATCTGTTTTGCTCTTCGAACTGCTTGCCATGAGAGCACAGGTCAATCCCCAGTTGACCCAATGTTGTTATATGGCCGTGAGTTGGACACACCGCTTGATTTGATAACACAACCAAATTCTGCGGGAGTAGATGAGCCTGAGGTACCTTATCATGAGAATTTGAGAGCTTCCCTGAAGGATGCTCACGATCATGCCAGAGCTGCTCTAAGTGCAAGCCATACAAAAAAAAAGCGTTACTATGACAAGAAGCGACGTACAATTTCCTATGCTGTGGATGACTTGGTTAGAGTTAAGACACACCCCAAATCTGATGCTGGTGCAAACTTTACAGCCAAGTTGGCCCCAGTTTATGACGGACCATTTCGTGTCTCTAAGAAACTGTCAAGTGTCAATTACAGACTTTCAAACGTGGATACTGGGGAAGATGCTGGCGTGTTTCATGTAGTGAATCTACTGCCTTTTCATTCAAGGGAAACGGCCATGCCCAAAATCAGTTCCTATGGTGATGTTGAGATGTCACTACCTTTGGATGAGAACTTTGATTCTCAAACAGACAGAGAAGAATCTGTTAATGTTAACCAGGAGGTTGGTACTGTCTACTCAAACAAACCTTTGGATCGACACTCAGATGAAAGTTCACTGGAACATTGTGCTGGACACTCACTTGACTTTGCTCCTGACAGTGTTGACGGAGGTACTGTTTCTGACTCTCATGACTTGACATCTGACGCAGTTACCGTCGAACCGGCAAATCAGGATCTGAGTCATTATGGACTGAGACAGAGAAGAGTCCCGAGAATTACTTCTGACTGGTCGGTGAATAAGTGGATTAACCCCTACCATACTCAAAGATTTGACTTGTATTAAGGACGACAGACTAAGTAAGGGTGTTATTCATAAGTTATATCTGTTGTTGTTCTTGCATGTTCATGGTTCTTATCTAGGGAAAATTGATTGTTTCACTTTTGTGTTGAGGTCATACTTTTCTCAAGTGTTACGGAGCTAATGTACGCTGTGCTAATATGTATGCTTGTACTGTCTGTGCATTATATACCCCTCTGTCTTGTTAACTTTTCAACTCAGTCATGTATGAGTGGTTGTTAAGTAGAAGTTTTCCTTTGCTGTGTACGGCTGAGGGCAGCCTTTTTTTGGCAGGGGGAAATCTGTAACGAGTGGAAATAAGTGTGACCCCTTTAAGAGCTGCGCGCTCCCTGTAAAACGGTATGCACTCTGTATGATAATGTATACAACCGCGACTCGAATCCCCCATGTATGCGGATAATTTCTGTTTGGAAATCATTTTGTTTTAATCTTGTTTGTTTTGTTTTGGTAACGCTGTGGACGGTGGAACATGGGACGGACAATTGCCCAAGTTCGATTGGAGAAATAAAACGCGAGTCATTGTTAAATGTCAATCGCCTCCGTGAGTCTGTCTGGCCTAATAACTTTGTGAGCTATCCATATTTTTTTTCCCCTCCTGACACAACGCGTTACAACGACAATGTATAAAGGGCTCCATTACCTTCTATGTTACATTATGGCCCCGTAGAAACAGTTTTTGTAAAAATAGGCTAACGATTGCGTCATAACCACTCGACTCTCTGTCGCACAGTAGAGAAATTACCGTACAGACAGGAGGAGAAGCTCGCAGTCAATCGGGGAGACGTCAAGAGATATGGCGTACTGGCGTTACATTTTAAAATACTATACAAAATAATTAATCAGAATACTTACTCCTGCTCACTCAGGCCAAAGAACTCCCCGCTCAAGCTCGCCGTCTCTGCAAGATTAACGATGGCAGTTTGCACGCACAGCTACTAGAAGATTTACATCTGTCAGACAGGTTGCTGATGTCATCAAGCTTAGTTTGAGTCTGCGCGTCAGAAACGGAAGTGCTAAAAATCGCTAAAAATGGGCTTCACTTGTCTCAATTGAGTTCCAATGGGGTCGCTGTGTCCATTTCTTTTACTGTCTATGATAAGATGTACACTTCATTTTCATGGGAAATGAAGGGCGCTTTTGAAGTCGCTTTCGAAACTCGTCAGTCTTCGTCGCGCTGCGGTGACGCAATCGCACGTCACATCCGCACTTCGGAGTCCACACACTTCAGTTTGGGACACCCTTCGTCGCGCCACTGTGACGCATTCGCACTTCAAATGCACACTTCGGAGTCGGTGCACTTAACTTTGGGACACAGCTATCATCACCAGCAGAAGAGGCGAGTGGAAGGATTTATTCCAGGGAGCAAGGCGGGATTGAAAGGGGTGATTTATGGGGTTTCTCTGGAGGTTTCCATGGTTGAGTTGATGAAGGGTATAGAGGGGGCTAGGATTGATGAGGCTACACGAATTAAAGTTTTTCGTGATGGAGCTAAGCGGGAATTATTAACTGTGGTGTTATCTTTTCAGGAAAGAGCCCTGCCAGAACGAGTGTTCTTAGGGTGTTTATCATTTAAAGTGTATCCATATAGAAGGCCACCTTTGAGGTGCTTTAAATTTCAGAGGTATGGACATATTGCGGCTGCTTGTAGAGGAGATCGAAGATGTGGAAAATGTGGAGGTGAGCATGAGTTCTCTGAGTGTAAGGAGAAGGTGGTAAAGTGTGGTTCATGTGGTGGAGGGCACATAGCTGGAAATCGTGAATGTGAACAATATAAGCAGGCTATGAGGGTGCAGCAGTTTAGGGAGATTAACAAAGGGGTGTCTTATGCTGAGGCTGTTAAAAAGATTGCAACATGTAGTAAGGTGAGTGATTCAAGGAGAAGAGAAGAGGAATGCCCTCCGTCGGTAGCTTGTGTAACAGAAGATTCAGTGGTGGTGAGTAAGATGAAATTCCTGGCTTTCATTGTGGATGTGATGTGTGACATGAAGCAGACTAAGAATAATTCAGACATTGTTAGAAGTGTGGTGAAGGCTGCGGAGAGGAGTCTTGGGGTTGTAGAGGTTGAGCCAGCTGCCCTCTATAGATATGTTTTCAAGAGACAGAAGGGGTAAGAATAATGGAGGTCAAATGGAAGATGATGACGATGGTGAAATTGATAGTTAGTATATTAATGTTTTGTATCCTGCAGTGGAATTCCAGGAGTTTGATAGCTAATGGACAGAAATTAAAAAAGTTTGTGGATGGTTTAAAGAATAAACCGCAGTTAATATGTATTCAGGAGACATGGTTAAAAGCATCTTTAGATTTTGTGATGCCAAGTTTTATTTGTTTACGTAAAGACAGAAATTCGACTGGAGGGGGTTGTGCAATATTTGTTAAAAAAGGTGTTCAATATAAGCAAGTTAATATAACCTCAGGGCTTGAATGTTTAGCAATTGAGGTATGGAGTACAGCAGGTAGGTTTTCATTGGTGAATTTTTATAATCCTTGTCTTCGGTTAGAAATGGATAAGTTAGATGATATAATGGATCAGGTGAGACCTCCAGTAGTGTGGACAGGAGATTTTAATGCTCACAATCCTATTTTGGGCAGCAGAATCAGAGATGGAAATGGGGTTTTAATAGAAGATTTTATAGATAAAAATAATTTGGTGGTATTAAATGATGGAAGACCGACTAGAATACAGGTGAATAGTGGGAGTTTGTCATGTATTGACTTAACATTTGCGTCAGGTGAACTTGTTAGGTGTGGGAAGTGGTATCCTATGGATCTTAACACATTAGGGAGTGATCATTTCCCTATTTTTAGTGAATTTGGCAGTGCTTTGCAGGTGGAGAAGGAGAGAGTGGAGAGAGGGTTTAATTTTCTAAAAGCAGATTGGGATAAATTTAGAGATCAGTTGGTAAGAAGTTTAGGAGATGTAAATAGCCAAGGTAGTACTGATGAATGGAGTATTTCCTTTTGTGGAGTTGTGAGGAAAGCAGCAGGAAAAGCCATTAGAATGAAGGGAGAGAGGAAAGAGAGGAAATCAGTGCCGTGGTGGAATCAGGCTTGTGATGAGGCTGTGTGGGTTAGAAATAGAGCTCATAGGCAGCTTCGCAGATGTCCTGTTGAGAGCCTTGTTGTTGAATATAAGCAACGGCGAGCTGAGGCTAGGAAGGTTATAAAGTGTGCGAAGAGAGAGAGTTGGCAGAAGTTCTGTGGCACTCTTGGTTCTGAGACTACTGTTAAACAGGTTTGGAATATGATTCATTGTATGGCGGGAATTAATAGAGGTTTTTCTATTCCTGTTTTGGTAGAAGGGGGTAGAGAAGTGGTTAGTAACAAGGATAAGGCTGATCTGTTGGTTAGGAGTTTCCAGCAAGTGCACAGTGATAAGAATGTTGGTAGGGATGGTTTGATTAGGAGGGAGCTAATGCTTAAGCAGGAAGGGTATAAACTTAACAAAAATAATGATAATAGTGATGTAATTAATTTGTTCTTTTCTTTACATGAATTAAGAAGGGCAATAAGACGAGGGAGGCACACTACTCCTGGGAGAGATGAATTGGGATATGAGATCTTTCAGCATATGGATGACTTTGCATTGGAGGAGGTATTGGCATTGATTAATACTGTGTGGGGGGAAGGATCAATTCCAGCTTAATGGAAACATGCAGTGATTGTGCCGATTTTAAAACCCGGCAAGGAAGCTGAAAGCCCTGGATCATATAGACCAATTGCCCTTACAGCTGTTATCTGTAAGATTATGGAAAGGATGGTTACTGATAGGTTGGTATATAGATTAGAAAAGAAAGGTTTTTTCTCTACATATCAGAATGGTTTCAGACTTGGTCGTGGTACTATGGATTCAATTTTAGTGTTGGATGATGATATTAAGAAAGCCCTTGTAAATAAAGAGGTGGTGGTAGGTGTGTTTTTTGACATCGAGAAGGCATATGATATGCTGTGGAAAGAAGGAGTTATCATTAAGCTGTATGATGCAGGGATTCGGGGTAGAATGATTAATTGGATTAAGGACTTTCTGAGGTTACGGTGTATTCAAGTAAGAGTAGGTGGAAGTTTTTCTGAATCTGTGTTTGTAGATAATGGGACTCCGCAGGGTAGTGTAATCAGTCCAGTCCTGTTCAATATAATGGTTAATAATATGTTTGATGAGGTAGGAAGTGGATTTCAGAAATCTTTGTTTGCAGATGATGGAGCATTGTGGAAAAGAGGCCGTAATACTGGGTATTTATTGAAACAAATTCAGTGTGCTTTGAATAAGGTGCAGGCTTGGAGTGATAAGTGGGGCTTTAGGCTATCATTGACAAAAACAAAGTATATGGTTTTTGGCACGAAGAGGAATATAGAAAGTCTAGGTCTTAAGTTGTATGGGGAATCTCTTGAAAGAGTTGGGGTCTTCAAGTTTCTTGGGGTCTGGGTAGATGAAAAGCTAACGTATAAAGAACATGTAAGTAGAATGGTGAGTAAATGTGGAAAAGTTATTAATATTTTGAGGTGTTTGGTGGGATGCTCTTGGGGTGCAGACAGGAATCTTATGCTGATGATTTATAAAGCTATGATAAGATCAGTTTTTGATTATGGATGTCTTGCATATGGATCAGCAGCTAGGTCCACACTTAGTAAGTTAGATGTGGTACAATCTAGGGCTTTGAGGATATGTACTGGGGCATTCCGGACAACGCCGATTCTGTCGCTGCTGGTGGAAGCAGGGGAAGTTCCGCTGAGGCTGCGACGTGCAAAATTGGCATTAAATTATTTCGTTAAAATTAAAAGCTCTGGGTCAGCTCTTCCTTCATTTTCTTTGTTAACAGAGTGTTGGGAGTTCAGGAAGGGTGAGAGTAGACTTAATAGATTTAGTGTTTTACATTCTGTTAAGACATATGCAGAGGAGCTTAAGCTTAATGAAAGGAAAATGGTGCCTTCTGTCTATTGGCCATCTATTCCTCATTGGTTATTGCCTGTGGCTGATGTAGATATATCTATTAAAAATTTAATAAAGGAAGGAAATGTAGGAAATGTTGCTAACTATGTACAGGAGCATCTTAGGAATTTGTGGAATAGCTACATAGATATTTATACAGATGGATCTAGAAACCCTGAGAGTAAAAAAGTGGGCTTTGGTTTATATGTTCCGTATTTCCATGTTAGACAGTGTCATAGATTGCCTGATGGTCTTTCAATCTTTACGGCTGAACTAGTAGCAATCATATGGGCTCTGAGGTGGGTGGAAGAAGGTGGGGTGGAGAAAGCCATCATTTGTTCTGACTCGCTATCTGGCTTGATGGAGATAGGGGGAGAAAGAGGAGGGGCTAGGTTAGATTTAGTCGGGGAGATCTTAACAAGTGTTTATAGATTAGAGAGATGGGGGTGTAGTGTGGGTTTCTTGTGGGTTCCAGCACATGTGGGGGTTGAGGGGAATGAGGCTGCTGATGAGGCTGCTAGGGCAAGTTTAGTTAGGGGAAATGTGGAGGTGAAGGTGCCATTTGATAGACTGGAGTGCCGCAGCATCATTAATGAAAGACTTACACAGCAATGGCAGCACGAGTGGAGTAAAGACATTAGCGGGAGAAAGTTCTATGACATAAAACCATTAGTCAACCCTGGGAATTCAATTATCCTGCCTCGGATGGATCAGATTAAGTTGGCCCGACTAAGACTGGGTCATTGTGGATTGGCAAGTGGGCTGTTTCTGGTGGGAAAGCACATGGACGGCAAGTGTCAAGCCTGTGGAGTACTGTTATTCATTGGTCTAAACGTTCTGGGAGTTGATTTAATCTCTGTTAAAACTCTGATGGGTGATGGTCCTAATCAAATAGAAAGAGCATTGGAATTACTTCACTTCCTAAAGGCCACTGGCATATATTGGAAAATATAGGCTGGGGGAGCTTTAATGTAGATTATCTTTATCACCAGTGGGAGGCAGCAATGCACTAGAAGTGCCTAGTCTGCCGGAAAGGAATAGAAGAAGAAGAAGAAGATCATCACCAGCACTCAATTTTCACGCTCACCTCATGCTCTGCGGTTACCAGAGGAGGAGGATCTCTAATGAGAGCGAGTCGAGAGCTGTGTCCCAAAGTTGAGTGTGCACACTTCGAAGGCCACGGACTTCGAAGACCAGACCTCCGAAGTGCACGTAGGGTCCTCCGAAGTGCGTGAGATGCTCCGCCTTCACAGGATTTCCTAATTCCGTCACCAGGTGTTCCCGATTAGCGCTCTGTCGCATAGCAACGGTGTGAGAGGAGAGCTGAGGAGAGGACAGTCCTGCCAGGACAGGTGGAGCCAGAATTGATCGTTTTTGTTTTTATGATTTACTCATAATGGAGGAGACTGTGATGAACCTCAGGCTCAGCCAAGACCGAGGCCAGGTAAACTACACTGGTTTGCTGCGTCCTTTGTCGGATTACAACTTTAAATGCAGGTACTGGCTTGGAGCTTACTTGAATATCTAATGATACATATAAAAAAAACTACAAAATACACACATAGCAGTTCAAATGCTGACTGATATCTTACAAAGGTGCAATTTTATGTAGTTTATTGTCTTTGACCATATGTAGACAGGTTTGCAACCCGTATTTTTTTAGGCAGTTAACCATAAAAATAAAACTGTATTTAAAAAAAATAGAGCATAGTACAGCTTAATATCCAGCAGCTTTAAATTGAATAACCTTGAACATATTTAGAAGTAAACTGCAACATACACAGAAGTGCAGCAGTATCATTCATGTAAAACCATCCTGACAAATTCATATTTTCAAGACAATACCTCACATACCTTTACTTTTACTCTCAATACCTTAGGTATATTAGAGTATGCAAGATAATACTTTTACTTAAAGGATAGTTCAGCCAAAAATGAAAATCCTGTAATCATTTACTCACCCTTCAGTTGCTCCAGGTTTGTAATTTATATTTTTGGGGTGAACTATCCCTTCAGCTAAGGTTTTAAATATGAGTAGTAGTTTTTCCCCAATATGGTATTGGTAGTTACTAAAAGTAGTTTACTAAAGTATGTCAATATTTCTTGTACTAATTACGTTGTCATAGCCCTAAACAATTTCCCTTTTCCTTCTTTCCCTAAATCAGAACAGACCCCTGTACTGCAGGATAAAGCTGAATATGGCAGCGCTGGACAGGTGTTTAATGGTTTTGTTCTGAGCAGGGAGGCCCTGACTGTGCTGCTGGATCTACTAGGAAGTGAACAGCAACAGTGATGGTGTGCCATGATCCAGACCCTGGTGTTTCTCTTCTGTCTGCCAGCGGTACATCATACAGATGGTCTCCAGACTGTTTGACATGTGCCTCGTTCCACTGTCACCACATTGTCCTCCGGGTCTCTGAGGAGGTGCTGGACATTCACCAAGAGACTGACCTCCTGAAGAACACACGGAGGCAGGGCCAGGCTCAAACTGATGCTGTTTTCTGATGTTAAACCTAAGCTATGTTGTAAATGGTTGTAAAAAGTACTTTCTATTATGTATAGAACAATTTGTTTTAATGTGTAAAAAAGTATTTACAGGACAAACAAATAAACATATAAAAGAATGTTTTGTGAAAAAAATTATAAGCTACATTAAAATAAATTAATGTACATAAGCACTTTCTTTTATTTACGCATGTGAATATGCAAAACAAAAATACAAAATGTACAGAAAGTACTCAGGCTTTTTTACGAATAAATTACACACAAAAAATGAATAATGTATACAATTTATGCATTTCATTTTTAACTTGCATCACAAAAATAAACTACAGAAATTGGGTTGTTTCATTGACAATATGACATTTAAAAACTATATTGCAAAAACTGTAATGTACTCATTTTTTTCCCACGGTTTTCTCTTGGCTAATGAAGAATGTATTTGTTTGAGTTTGATGTCCTCCCTGTGCAGCTCCACCAGCTTCCACTCGCTCCCTCACCTGTCTCAGGACACTTCACAAATAAACCATGCCTGTTAACAACAAAAACACATGCTCACTTTCTCCAGAATAGTATTAAAACAAAAGAAAATGGAAACACTTATGAAAAAAGACAGGTTTGCAATCTTAACATTAGAAAACATGACACAGCAGGACATGCATACAAAATACTGAAGTGCTAAAGTTTGGTTAAAACATTGTAGACATCTCCTGCATGACAGCACTTCAAAAACAAAACAAAGGGAAAAGCCATTGCCTTATATAGTGGCTGTCTTATTGTTTGTGGGCTTTATGTTAAAAAAAAACCCTGGCTTTAAACTCTTTCGCTAGGTATTTGAGTAGATGAAAACACAATACTCACATTTCAATGTGAAGTCCTCCACAGAACTCTCACCTGCCTCTGAATATAAACACCTTCGTCATAAGCACGCAAGTGATTCTGGGATATGGTAGGGTGCGAAGTGTCCATAAGATGTACACTTCATTTTCATGGGAAATGAAGGGCGCATTTGAAGTCGATTTCGAAACTCGTCAGCCTTCGTCGCGCCGCGGAGACGCATTCGCACTTCAAATGCGGTCTTCGAAGTGCGCATTCTGACTTTGGGACAGCTTACGTAGTGACGCTGTGACGCAATCGCACTGCACATCCGCACTTCGGAGTCCACACACTTCAGTTTGGGACACCCTTCGTCGCGCCACTGTGACGCATTCGCACTTCAAATGCGCACTTCGGAGTCCATGCACTTAAGTTTGGTGTGTTACATCTACAATATGGAATCCTTTTACATTCACGTTGCAAAATGGATAATCTAGATTACTTGTCCAATTTTATGGTGAATTTGCTTGATGAGTCGTCACAGATTAACGATTAGCTGTCTATATTTTCTTTACCATTAAAGTGTGGCCTGGCTGTCATTTTACTATAAAATTTTTGATAACTGCTCGGTATAAAATTATTTTACATTGTTGTTGGTAGTAGACATGTAAGCTTTTAAACATTTTAAGCTTTTAACTTGATTGTGTAGGTTTTATGCAGTTAAATAGTGTTTAACTTGACTGCCAAGCCATTAGCGTTAGTTTGCAGGGCACATGCTTTATTGCTGTGCATTTATTAGCTTGTGAAGTTTATATTTTTTTAAAGTTGAAAATGTTTATCTGTCACTTTTGTAATAATGAGAGCAGTACAATCCTGAGTTTTGTGCAGCATGTGAAATTGCATAGAAATGTGCCTAAATCAGGTTTTAGATGTGCTGTACCTGATTGCCCACATATTTTCACTAAGTTTTCTTCATTGAAGTCCCACATATACAGAAATCACAGGGAACATCACCAGTCTGCTGCTAAAGATCATCAGGCACAGATGTGTGATAAAACATTTAAATGCCATGTAGACTTTTGTGAAGTTCAATGTGGGACCCTAACACAGTTTTTGTCTCATTTAAAGAGCCATATTCAGTCAGGTCTGGAGATCCGGTGCCCATTTGGTTGCAACAGGACATTTAAGGTGAGATCTACATTTGCATCACATGTATCACGGACACATAAAATGTGCTCTGTAAACCATCTGATAGAGCCTGCTATGACCATGGAAACCCCAGTTTCAGATGTCGTGTCTGAGAGTGAGAGATCAGAAGTTGCAGAGCAAATTCTTTCTGAAATTGTGAATGAATCTCTTTTTCTAAGAAATTTAACCCTCTTCTATCTGAAACTGCAAGCTAAATTGCTATTGCCTGAGTCTACCATTCAAGGCATTGTTGAAGAATTTCAAAACATCCATGACATTGGGCATTCATATTTTCTTAGCAAACTGAGAGAAAAGCTTGCTTTGCTTGAATTACCAGAGGAAAGGATTAATGATGTGATTGATCAGTTGTCTAGGGAGGATTTGCTGACAGCTTGTAATAGTGGAGTTCTAAGTACAGCACAGAGGAGAAAGACTACTTTCAAGCAAGATTTCCACTATGTTGAGCCAGTCCCTATTTTTTTAGGAGTCAGTGAAAGAAATGGGAAAGAGTACTTTGCTCGATATGTCCCAGTTAAACAGACCATCAGTGCTCTGTTTCAGTGCCAGTCTGTGAGGGATCAATATGAACAGATGCACTCGCAAACAGTTGAAAATAATATGTTTCGGGATGTAAAGGATGGTATGAATTTTTCTGAAAATTTTCTCTTTCAAACTGATCCATCATCTCTGGATTTGATCATTTACCAGGATTCATTTGAGGTGGTAAATCCTTTAGGCTCAGCTAGAAAAAAACACAAATTACTGGCAGTTTATCTTACCTTGTCTGATATTTTACCTCACAACAGGTCAAACATAGACCACATGCAACTTGTTCTTTTGTGTAATGAGCAAGATTTTAAGTACTTTGGACCAGCTCATGTTTTTAGATCACTAATTGAAGATCTCAAAGATCTTGAGGAGAATGGTGTTGTGTTGAATGATGGCAAAATTTTGAAAGCTTCTTTGTGTTCCATCGTAGGTGACAACCTAGGATCCCACATGATTGGTGGTTTTGTCGAGAACTTTAGCCGAAGCCTACATTTCTGCAGGTATTGCACCATTGAGAGAGACTCATTCCATGCCACACCTTTAGAACCTGCTATGAAGCGAACTGTGGAGTCTTACGAGAGAAACATTCAGGAACTTGCTACCTTAGGTGATAATGTAGTTGGAGTCAAATTTAACTCTCCTTTTAATCAGCTGAATTCTTTTCATGTTTGTCAGCCTGGCTTGCCCCCCTGCCTTGGACATGACATGAGGGTGTTGTGGCGTCTGATCTTAAGTTGTACATTGATTACTTGGTAAATCAAGAAAAATTCTTTACTTTCACAGAGCTTAATTGCTATATTAAACAGTTTAAGTACACAGGAAATGATGCTGCCAATAAACCAGCTGAGGTTAACTCGGGGAGTGAGAAGCTTTGTGGTCACGCTGTTCAGAACTGGTGTCTTCTAAGACTTATACCAGTTATTGTTGGACACCGAATTAAGGATTCAGAATCAGAAGGGTGGCAGCTCGTTCTACTCCTCAGACAAATTGTAGATCTAATTTGTGCACCAGCAATACTGGCAGATCAGGTTGCTTATCTGAAAGTGCTCATTGATGAGTACATTCATTTTAGGTATGTGACTTTCCCTTCTAAGCCTCTCAAGCCTAAACATCACTACTTGTGCCATTACCCAGAGCTTATAAAACAATTTGGACCACTCATTCGCTTATGGACTATGCGGTTTGAGAGCAAACATACCTATTTTAAACAATGTGCTAGAAAATTGCACAACTTCAAAAATGTATGTGCAACACTTGCAGAAAGGCACCAGCTTCTCCAAGCCTATTTAAGTGCTGGAAACCTCTTTCAGCTTTCTGTGCAAGTTGAAAAAGGCTCTGAATTTTATTCTTGTGATTTTAACGAAGCGATCAGGGAATCAGTTGATCATTTTGATTTTCAGCCAGGCAATACATTAGTAGCTACTGAAATCACTTTGAAAGGAACAAAGTACAGGAAAGGCATTGTTGTTCTTTTGGCCAGTAATGATGAGGGTTTGGAGGTTGGCAGAATTAAACTAATTCTTGTTCACCAGAATTATATGGTTTACATTGTGTCTGAGAAACGGTGTGCTGTGCGGTTGGTGGATTTGGGTGTATACTGCATTACAGATGAGGACCCAAGACATGTCTGTGTACTTCAAGAGGATCTATTAGATTATTATCCTCTCCAGGAGTATAACATATGTGGCTTGTCTGTGATTGTGTTACACCACTCTTTTCCATCTTTTTAGGGTATGTCTAATTTAGAGGAAATAAAACTTGCCATCTCCTCTTCGTTACCTGGTCTCTCTGATGAAACACTTCAAAAATTTATCCATGGTCTTTCTGCTATTGGTGTTGAGACAAAAGATGACCTCCAGTATGTCAAAGAAGAAGACCTCATGGAATTCCTCAGGCCTATACAATGCCGCAAACTACTGAATGTATGGAAAAATGAAGGTATGTTTTATTTGATTTGATTTAAAATGACTAATGTCCATTTGTCAAATATTGTAAAATGTTTCATGTTCAAATTTCATTTTTTTTAATTTTTTTATTTGGTTATGTGTGTTAGAACAATCCAGCTGCCCAACGATCATCGCGTCAAGTTCTTTCGGATATATCAAGCCCAGGATCAGAGAGTTCAAGTTCTACACCATCTCGTTCTACTGCTTGCTTTTCAGCATCTTGCGCCTGGGCTGAAACATTTAAGGTGCCTTGGGAAGTTATGCCTTCCGAAATTAAACTGGCCATTGCAAATAAAAAAAGACCATCACCAGCTGATCGAAGGAAGCTAGTAAGAATGTTAGAAAGTAAACCCATCAAAGGCACAGTGTCAGATTGTAGTGCAGAATATTGTTAAGCAGTACCCGGACAGCTTTGCTGATGTTCTGTCTGATGGAACAAAAATAGGTAGTGGGTATGCCTCTTTGCTCTTGCAAGTTAAAACCCCTGTTGAACATGTAAACAGAAACAACACTTTAGCTCGTCGGAGAAAAGAACAACTACGATCATCATGTAGAACCATAAGCCAGAGCTCAAGAAGGCTGGCTGATCAATATGGTTGTGTCAGTTGGCAGCCTGAGGAGTTTCCTGCAGGAGAAAATGATGACACTCTAGAAGAGAAGCGCAAGCAAATGGTGCTGCTTCATTCTACTGAAGGAATGTCTGGAGCCAATAGAGGAGAACTTCACAAGTTGATGGAGGTCACATATTACCGTCAGCGCCGTGATATAAACGCCACTCCACCACTGTCTGAACTAAAGAACTCATGGCCTTACCTGTTTTGTCTGAAGGGGATCTTTTTCATTTCCAGTTGCTTACTGACATCTCACTGCTACAAAAAATCATGGAGAGCATTGAAGGAAAAGGAAAGAGGATTCTAAGTTTTTTTCAAGAAAAGCCAACAAACAAAGAGGTGTGTGCTGTTCTGTCAAAGTTTCAGAGTGGGAAATTCTCTGGTCCTGTGCTTCTTTAAACTCTTAATGGCCCATTTCAAAGAGAGAACAGAATCACTTCTAATTGAAGCTGATGTAAGTATAACATTTAGAGTCTTAAATATTTAATTGCAAATATTTAATGCAAAGTTAATTTTTGTTTTTCTTAGGCAGCAGCAACTGCAGCCGACATGGAAAGAGAGGGATTCCGGATTCACCCGCACTGATCATCCAAGGTTTGTTGCTTTACTTTGTGTCTGTCTCCATCAATTATTTGCTTTCTAGCTCTTGTACCTCTTTATCCTGTACTGTTTTTTTTTTTCTTCTCACTTTAATGGCCAATTTAAAAATACATTTTTGCCACCTCTGTTCCTGTATTCTATTTCACAATTATATTCTCATTCCTACATTCCTTCCATAGTTAGCTCTCTCTGTGCCCTGTTTTCGTTGTTGTTGTTGTTGTTGTTGTCGTCGTCGTCGTCGTCTCTGAACCATTCTCTCTCCTTAACAAAAATCCTTATTAGTAACATTAGTCTTCATTATAAATCCCATAGTGTATAGTGTCCATCTAAAAATAAAAAATTACATCATGATTTACTCACCCACAAGCCATCCCAGGTGTATATGACTTTTTTTCTTTCAGACAAATACAATCAGTTGTTTTAAAGAATGTCCTGGCTCTTCCAAGCTTAAAAATGGCAGTGAATGGATGATGAGATTTTAAAGCTCTAAAAAGTGCATCATCCATCATAAAAGTAATCCAGTAAAAAGTAATTCCAGGGGGTAAATAAAGACCCTCTGAAGCGAAGCGATGTGTTTGTAAGAAAAATATACATTGTTGAACTAGTCGAATTATGCCAAAAGAAGGTAACTCCCTACATGATGTATGACGTAGGAGTAGTGTAAGCTTTAACGCCTCTCGTAACAAATAGGGCTGTGTAACAAACACAAGGTCTTCTCTTATATCAAAATCCTCAGAAATTTGTCTTTAAAAATTCTTGTTTTAGACTTCTAATTTGAGTTTTTTTTTTTGTTGTTTTTTGCTCTATCCTCTGCGCTTCCGGGTACTTCGTTACGTCAGGTCGGAGTTCACTCTTTCGCCATAAATATGCTGAAAAGTAGATATTTTAATTTATATGGTTTCAAATATGGATTTTTTTCTTAAACAAATGCATCGCTTCACTTCAGAAGGCCTGAGCCATGTGGAGTACTTTTATGATCGATGGATGCACTTTTTGGGCTTCAAAATCTTGTCTGTCATTCACTACCATAATAAAGCTGAGAAGAGCTAGGACATTTTTTTTATTTTTTTTTTATGGAACTCCGATTGTATTTGTCTGAAAGGAGGAAGTAATTTACTCCTAGGATAGCGTGAGTAAATCATGGTAATTTTCACTTCATTTAATTCTTTTCAGACTATCCCTTTAATATGAGCTATACAACACTTATTAATCTATGACCTGCCATATTCTTATTTTATTTTTTATAGGTGAATCCATGACCCCAAGCAAGTGGATGTTGTTCGTCGAGAGGGAAGTTGTCCTGGGCCCATTTTCAGAGGCATTTGTTGAGGGCCTGGCAGCATTGTTTGCGACCTATTACAACTTAAATCTTGCTTATCAGGATGACGCTGCATGCACGCTGGAATTTATTCAGAGGTATTTCAGAGCATAAAATCTTACTTAATATTTATTGTTACTTTCACATTTTTTTTTTTTTTTTTTTTTTTTTTTAGGTTTTCAATTTAGGATAGTTTATCAGAATTAGATATTTTATGGAGAAGTTTTCAAATGAACAACAAAAAATTGCTAACCACATACTGAATAGAGAATTATTTTATTCACTGCATGTTACTAAAAAGTGCAAGGTGCATCTGGATTAAAAACTAGACGAGCACAAGCATATTCTTCAAGTTGCTTTTCTTCAGTACTTCCATTCCAGCAAACATTCACTCTTTTTTCGTTGTAGACTATTTAAGAATAATCACCTACAGTAGATTCAATTAGCAAGAGTAGAATGCCAAGAGTATAGTAGTTAAGTATAGGACAACTGTAGCAAATCTATTATAAATATGCAAATAATTCAAATACTACAAACAATGCAAAAACCATATAAAAAAAATAAAAGAAATTATAATGACTAAAATAACAATGAAAGACAATTTAAAAAAAAAATAATTCTATAATGTCCCATGTTGTCCCAACTTTTTTGGAGCGTGTTGCAGCCATCAATATCTAAACTTGCTTGTTTATTAAATACAAATAAGTTGGTCAGTGAAAATATTGGAAATATTTTCTTTGTACTTTTTTTTTTTTTAGTTAAAGTTGAAAGAGTATTGACATCAGATTCTTGATTTTATTGCATTTTACAAAATGTGGTTGCACTTCCAATATAGTACAACTACCTTATCTTAAATCTCTTAAGGAGATCATTTAACAGCTGTATAATCACTGCAGTCTTCCTGTAGACAATGCACTAGATGCAGTGGATTGCAGTGTGCAATGATTTACATGTTCTATAGCCAAATGTTTAGAAATGGGATTTTAAATCTGTATAATAATATAATCTGTACATTTTGTTTATTGTAAACATGGAAGGCTAAATATTTTTACATTAATTTTTGATAAAATTAAATATGACCCTTACTCTTCATTGAAATTAAATGTAATTTGAATTGTCTGACTAATTTTGTATTTTATTTTTAAGTGTATAATGTTTTTGATAATTAGATGGTGTGTGTGTTTTTTTTTTTCCACAGAGGACTTGTGGGCATCAACCCAGAAACTGGATCAAAAGTTGCTGCTGGAAAGCGAGACAAGAAAATGCATGGAATGAACCCAGATGTATGCACACTGTTGCGTAAACTAATGGACTTTGAATGGCTTGTCATTTAAAGTATTCCAATAGAATTGATACCAGAGACTGACCTGATTTCCAAGTTCATATTCTTGTCTTTAAGGTAGGCACAGTTCAGACCCTTTCTTTAGTTTATGACTTTAGAACAATCACTTTAGGAATGTGTGCACTGCATAGTTAATATTTAAGTGCTGCTGTTCTCCGAGGTTTTTTCCAAGGCTAAAGCCTTACATTTAATGTGCAATCTCCTTTTTTTTTATTGTTTCACCAAATACATTTTGGAATCAGGTTATGTTAAATAGCCATTATTGCACAATAAATTTCTTATATTAATGAACCAAGGCTAAAGCCTTGCATTTAATGTGCAATCTCCTTTTTTTTGTTTCACCAAATACATTTGGGATTCTGGTTATGTTAAATAGCCATTACAATAAATTTATGTTAATGAACCTGTTATTGTGAGTTTTATTTGACAAAAATGCTTTAACTTACAGCAAACAAATAGTGAATTGAATTCCACATCAAATGCTCTAATTTACTGTAAAATGTATAGCAGTACATGTAAGTTCATTGTTGCTCTTGTAATTTCACTTGCATTAATAAACATTATTTCAACTTTAATTTTAGTTACAGCTATAAAAAATGTACAGCATATATACATGTATATAAGGCAGTGTGCTGTGTTTTTTACAGTACTCTTGGAAATTTTACAGTATTACTGGCAACCAAAATTGCCAGTAAGTTACTGTAAATTTTACAGTACAATTGTAGTTAATGATTTACAGTACTCTTGGAAATTTTACAGCATTACTGGCAACCAAAATTGCCAGTAAGTTACTGTAAATTTTACAGTCAATTTTTTACAGATCAGAGACCATTCCTTCATCCAAAATCACTCCAGACCCTTTAGATTCCCAGCTCCATGTTGGTGCTTCTCTTCAGTTCACTCCTCTCATTTTCCGTAGGGTTCAGGTCAGAGGACTGGAATGGCTATAGCAGAAGCTTGGTTTTGAGCTCAGTGGCCCATTTTTGTGTTGTTTTTGAGGTTTGTGTTTGGGTTATTGTACAGTTGGAAGATCCAAACATGACCCCATTATAAGATTTCTAACAGAGTCAGTCACTTACTGATTTTTTTATCTGTTGGTATTTGATAGAATCCATGATGCCAAGTATCTAAACAAGATGTCCAGGACCTCCAGCAGAAATATAGGCCCACAACATCAAAAATACAGCAGTATATTTCATTGTACACATGGGATACTTTTTTTCTCTGTGTTCACCAAACCCATCTTGAGTGTTTGCTGCTAAAAAGCTAATTTTTCAGTTTCATCTGATCATAGAAGCCATTCCCATTTAAAGTTCCAGTCATGGCTGATAACTGAATATGCTTTAGTTTGTTTTTGAATGAGCTAGGAGAATTTTTCTTGTAACCCTCCCAAACAACATGTGTTGATGTACAGTAGGTTCTGTTTGACAATTTTTTTTAAAGGTTTTCTGAACCAGAGACTCAACTATTTTCTGCAATTCTCCAGCTGTGACCCTTGGAGAGTCTTTAGCTACTCAAACTCTCCTTCTCACTGCACATTAGGACGATATAGACACACGTCCTCTTCCAAGCAGTTTTTGTAACATTTTCTGTTGGTTGGAAATTCTTAATTATTGCCCTCATGGTGGAAAATGGGAATTTTCACTGCTCTAGCTCTGTTCTTAAAGCCACTTCACCAAATTTGTGAAGCTCAATTATCTTTTGCTGCACATCAGAAATATATTCTTTGGTTTTTCGTATTGTGATGGATGATTAAGGGAATTTTGGGCTTTTGGGAAACCAGAGCTGGATTATTTCATGTTTATAATCATGCTGGAGTGCTCAAAATTGTGAATATGAATGGGAATATACTTCAGAGATATTTTACTCATAAGAATTGGGAATATACTTCAGAGATATTTTACTCATAAGAATTTATAGGGATGCCAATAATTGTGACCAGCGAGTATTTGAGATGAACATTCATTTCATAATGATATTTCCCCTCCGTTTTAAATTCTTATTATCCAATGAAATGATACATTTTTGTGAATTTTTTAAATAAAAGACCAAAAGGATTAACAACGCAGATGAATTTGCACAGCCTTTTTTGATCATATTTACAAGGGGGCCAATATTTTTGGCCATGACTGTATGTCTGTGCATGCATATAAAACATTGAATTTTTTTCAGTTGAAACTATGTATGTCCTATGCAGACATTCTTTAATGCATTAGGTCAATAATTTAAAGGTTTATATATTACACTGGTGATCTAAAAAATATTACATATTTATGATTACATGAAATTACATTCTAGATTATCAACATGCCTGAAAAAACACTCCTTCTGATCGACCCAATGGGAAATGAAGGTTCTTATGAACGTAAAATTCTGCTGAACTAGAGGCAACAATTGTTAGAGCTGTTTTCATCTTTGTTTACCTTGAAACAGAAACAGTTTTTTTTTTTTTTTTTAATGCTATTCAATTCTAAACATTTCTACCAAATCTAGGATTTTTTTTAAACTGAGAATGTGTGATGAGGAAACAGCCCAGTGGCAATTACAGACCCTAAAACACAACCTGCAGATGGATTCTAGCAGTTGTGGAGTTTTGGTATTGAATGTATGTGTTCAAATATTTGCAAAAGTGGCTTCAGGCATGAAAATGTTATACTGAATTGGATTAATATCGTCTGTCAATTAATGTTTCAGTTTGCTGAACAATATCTGCTGACAGGGACGATAAGCCAAGTTCAGACTACGTCTGAAGCAGTCAGCTCATCACGCATGAAAATAGCCTGCACACTTTCTTAGATGTCAAGGTGCATTCTGTTGTAATTCTGTAATACCATTGTAATGTATGTCATGTAATACACCTCTGTAGATGCTATCTAGACTCTGAAAAAATCTTTTTAAAGAAATAAGCATATCCAGAGGAGGCTATCTAGACTCTGTTAGTTGAAAGTGGCAGAAAGTAATGCAAGAGTGATATATTGTCATTTCAGAACACGCGTGAGATTGTATTTTTCATGGTGTGTATACTGAAGTAGTATATTATGACATGATTGCCCAATGAATTCATATTTAACAATTTAATGTTAACAAATTTGTTTATAGGTATTGTGGAGGACTACTGTGTGGTTTGCAGCATGCTGGAAAATGACACATATTTGTATACCATTTTAATCATGCTAACAAAAGCATGATTAAAATGGTATACAAACAACATATGTAACTACACACACTGAAAAAAACAGTAGTTTCATGTTTTTTTTTTTTTTTTTTTTTTTTGCTGTTAGAATGAAAATTTAATATAAATTGCAAAGTTTTAAATATTTATACTTTTATATGGAATATTTAATATAATGTACCATATTAATGTTTAGAATAAGTTTTATATCCTACATTGTTTTAGATGTACAAATTTACTAATATTAATCTATTTTATTTTCAGGTACAGTGTGAGAACTGCAATAGATGGGCACATTTTGAATGTTGCAAATTCAAAAAGAATATCCTAAATGTGTTTATGTGCAAAAAAATGTGTGGGGAACAAATGAATTATTTAAAATGGTTTATGAGAGTATTTACCTGTATCACTTGAAACATTCTGCAGCACTATGTGTTCTTATTTAGTACATATTTCTATTAATAATAGCTGTTGTTTTGCATATTTTTGTTATGTCTGTTTTGGGGTTTTGTTTCATGTTCTTGTTTTCATGTCTTTTATTTTGTAGTTTGATTTATGCTGTTTGTGTCATGCTTCCCTTGCCCTCATGTATCTCTGCCTTGTGTATGTGTCATGTTCTGATTGGTTTATTGTCGTGTCGTGATTTATCAGTTCTGTTTACTCATTGGTTGTCTTAGTCATGTGCCTTGTTCCCCATTGGTTTGTTCATGTCATGTGTCCATCTTTGTTAACATAAGTAGTCAGGTTTTTATTCCCCACACATTTTTTGCACATAAACACATTTAGGATATTCTTTTTGAATTTGCAACATTCAAAATGTGCCCATCTATTGCAGTTCTCACACTGTACCTGAAAATAAAATAGATTAATATTAGTTAATTTGTACATCTAAAACAATGTAGGATATAAAACTTATTCTAAACATTAAAGCTCCAGTATGTGACTTTTGTAATTGACCACAAGAGGGCGCATTTCCAACAATAACAAAGGCGAAGCTTGATGACGCTATGAAGCAGGTGACGATGGGAGATGTCGTTTTTAATGCGTTTTCACCATAGCAATGTATCTAAATTGGATAAATGAATCATGATCACGGATGAGGTAATTTATTCGTTTTTGTATTACCTGTATATATGATCGTATTATTTTTATTTCATCATAATTAATGAACTGCAAGGAACGTGAAATGTTATACTATATTATCCCGTTACAACTTACAGCTATTTGTTAAATGATTTGTTGGGGTTAATGTTGTGCAGTGTTACGTGTTTATGGTTAATGCCGTGTTGTTTAACGTGCTCAAACCAATCGTTCTAAAAGTAAATTTGAACGAACATTTGCAAGTAATGACTAAATATATTTTTTAACAACACATATCCGATTGTATTTAATTGTACTGCCATAATCTCGGTCACCACACGTGATAAAAATCCTTACCTTAGTACAAAGAGCACTTAACTTACGTTTTACTGGCACTTCAATACTCGCCAAAGAGTTATCGTGATCCATAACAATGACAACCAAACCATACGCGCGGCTATAACATAACCACCACTTCCGCATTTGACCATGTGATATTCCGGTGTGGTGGAACATCACATGATGGTCTACACCGGGAAAAAAAATATAGAGCGGACATTGCGTCACTGAGAGGCGACATATTTTTTCCGGGAGACGGCCAGTTATTTAAAATCGGAATTTCTCTGAAATAAAAAATCTTTGGAGACTTTTGAGATATTGTAAGTACACAACTGGAGGAAATATATCACACTGTGCAAGTTATTTTCGGAAATTTTATTACAAAATTCCTACATATTGGAGCTTTAATATGGTACATTATATTAAATATTCCATATAAAAGTATAAATATTTAAAACTTTGCAATTTATTAATGTTAACGTATGTACCTGCTGTTGGTGAGTCAAGTCTGTTCATACGTCAAGTCTTTGTTTATTGTTTGGATTATGTTTGGATTTTGGATTGCACTTTGTAAATAAACTGCACTTGGGTTCATCTACGTTGCTTTCAGTGGACTACTCATTACAGAATACACGACCTTCAAAAATGAACCCAGCAGTTAGCCTCATCTGCCTTTGTCAAGGCCTTTTGTGGTTTGTGTCATCTTGTGGCTTTTAATGACATTGCGCTTTAAGGACATTTTTCTTCAAAGTTTAAATGAACCCATTCGTTCTTAGTTGCCTGGAGGAAAGATTTGTTGGTCCCTGGAGAAATATATTGACTATGCTTTGTTGCTAGCTGGTTCACCTCTTACAGTTGGGATGGCTCATGATGAACCCTGTAATTTTGCACTACCATCTGCACCAGAGCACTTTCACGTCCCAAATGTTATGTCTGGAATTAATCATGTCACGTGAGAATCTACGGAGCCTGGTCACATGTCTGCCAAGCCAAAGCCTGCTAACTTCATGCCTGCTACTCCAGGACCTGCTCACAACATGCCAGTTAAGTCACAGTTTACTCCTATCATGTCTACCAAGTCAAAGCCTGATTACTTCATGTCTGCCAAGCCAGAGTCCGCTAACATCATGTCTGCTACCCCAGGGTTTGTTCACGTCATGCCTGCCAAGCCAGTGCCTCTTCACGTCACGTCACGTCTGCCAAGCCAGAGCCTGCTGACATCATGCCGGGCACTCAAGAGATTCTTCATAACATGGCCGCCATTCAAGAGCTTCATCTCAAGATGGCCGCCACACAAGAGTCTCTTTGTAAAATGGCCGCTCTTCTAGAGTCTCGACACGTCGCAGCTGATCCTCCAGAGTCTCATCACGACATGGCCGCCACGCCAGAGTCTCGTCATGACATGGCTGCCACGCCAGAGCCCCCGGCCGGCATGGCCGGCACGCCAGAGCCCCCGGCCAAGGTGGCAGCCACGCCAGAGCCCCCGGCCAAGATGGCCGCCATGCCAGAGTCCCGTCAAGTCTTGGTAATCACTGAGACTGTTACCGTGGCCTCAGTACTACCAGTAAAGGCAGTCACCATTTTGAGCTTGTGGGCTGCACAGTTTGCTCCTGAGGCTGCTCCTGACCATGAGCTCACTCCAGTGGCCCCAGAGGCCGCAGTATCCACTGCAGAACCTCCAGAGGAGGCGGCTTCCGCTGCAGAACCTCCCGAGGTGGTGGCACTCACCTTCAAACTCTCTGCCGGTCCTGTCACGGCCAAGGACCGGGCCATCCACAAACTCTCTGCCTGTCCTGTCACGGCCATGGAGGCCGTCCACGAACTCACTGCCTGTCCTGTCATGGCCACGGAGGCCGTCCATGAGCTCACTTTCTGTCCTGTCACGGCCACGGAAGCGGTCCACGAACTCACTTTCTGTCCTGTCACTGAGGCCATTTTACAACTATTCCACCCCCTATTATCAGAGCATGTGAGCGGAGTGGAGCGGTGAGAATCTCCGCTCATTGTTCACGGAACTGTTCACCCCTCCACTCCCCCGCTCAAAGCTACATCAGGCCGCTCCGCTCATTATCGCTCAGCGCTCAACGCACTTTGCTTCGCGCTCCACTCAAATCGCCCCCCGCTCACTCAAAAAAAGAAAAAAAATCTATATATGACTTTTAGCTTAGACCACAGCCTTACTTCCTAAAGAACTAATGAGCAACAACAACAGTTTTCAAATAGAAATGTTTTATTACAAATGACAAATTAGTCACAAAAATTCCTGTAAAATTAAACGAATAAATGGGCCTAATAATATAAATACAAATTATATAAACAAAAATATACATAAACGTTTTAAAAGTAAATGAACTATTAGGCCAACATTCTTATAACTGAACTTTTGCGCAGCATGCAGGATTGAAATTTAAATTAGCTTATATCAATTGTACAAAAAAAAAAAACTGCTGTAAAAATTAAACGAATAATAAATGGGCCTAATAATATAAATAAAAATTATATAAACAAAAATATACATAAACGTTTTAAAAGTAAATTAACTATTAGGCCAACATTCTTATAAATGAACTTTTGCGCAGCGCACAGGATTCAATTTTAAATTGGCTTATATCAAAACGTAAAATTAAACGAATTAATGGGCCTAATTATATAAATAAATCACTGTTAGTTCGTTTTTAATAGTACACCTGTATGATTTCTCGTTTTCTTTTTTGAAGTACTTTTTGAACTCCATTATTGAGCCGAGTTTTGAATGAAAATAGTCTGTTGATGACAGTAAAAGACAGATGGATTCTGGGTCAGGCTAGACTGAGCATGCTTCAGACTCGTGGTGAGCGGAGCGAAATTGGAGCGGGAAATAGAGCGATGCTCCGTCCTTTTAAAAATGCCGCTCTGCGCTCAGTCTAAGACCCGCCCGCTCGCGCTCCCCGCTCGCTCCTGCTCCACTCCGCTCACATGCTCTGCCTATTATACAGCTACTTTTCGTTAACAAGATAATGTGTTTATTCAGAGGACGTGTGCAGGAAAAAGTGGAATAGCCTCAGGGACACGTACCTGAAGGAGAAGAGTAAGGAGATGGAGAAGAGGAGTGGGTCAGCAGCAGGGTCAGTGAAGAAGTGGAAGTACTCACAGATCCTGGGATTCCTCGAGCCCTTCGTCACCCCAAGGGAGACCACCAGTAACATGGTGGGGGTCGAGGCCCAGGTCATAGAGTACAACCACCCCAGGGACCAGGGAGAGGGAGAGGCGGAAGCAGGGGATACGGAAACAGGTAAGTTTTCCAATTAAGCCATTTACAAGGCATATATGCTGTAATTGTTTACAGATGAAGAGTATAAATGTAATCTCTCTATGACTATTGTTTACCAACGTGTTGTATTAACATAGTGTAGAAACACATGAAGACTTGTTTTTAAATGGTATTTTGCGACCATAAATACTGCTTTGCGAGTGACGTTTTTGCTGAGGTCGCCAGTGGCGACTACTCGCCGAAAGCTCCTCAGGATTTAACCGCTAAAAAAGTTTTCTCAGGCAGATGATTTGCTTCATTCTAGCAGAGCCCCGTCTGTGATAAAACCAACTCTGGCCGAAGGTTAATACACACACAACTACACCGAGTGTGGACCTGCCGCGTGTACAACAGCTTTCAGCCGACATCGGCCCATAGAGAAAAAGCCGTCTGTCTGCCAGAAGTGTTTTGTAGAGTCGGCGCGGCTCTGGCCCATTATCTTCTCACCCGATGCCGAGACTGAACCGACAGAGACGCATTTTAGCCAGAATCAGCCCGAGTGTGTTATTGCTATCTGGGGTATATATTTACATGTTTTATAACTTAAAAATTTGAATGTAATGCCTTTCTTCCTAATTGTTTTTGCGATCAAATCTTTTGTTATGTTCACGTATTAAACTGAGACGATGCGCATTAAAGTTTTAGTGGAAAAGTTTTAGAGTTTCAGACAGTCCTCTTCTCTGGCGCACATCAGTGCTGACGCACACAGTCTGATAAACGCAGCTCCGCTGTGCAGCGAGAGAGACATGACGGAGACGTGAGAAGGGAAAGTGCAGAAAATACAGCGTCTATTTCGTGCACAAACTTGAACAAACTAGAACAGGTAAAGCTGTCAGCTGTATGAATATTGGCAATATCGTTAACAATTCTCGTTTATAATAATTACTAATATGGCTTCTTCTAAACAAGATCTTGGTCTGTGTTCTTTTAATGCGTGAACTTCATTATTTGAAGTGCAACTGCCGTCCATTAATCGCAAAAAGCTCTGTGCTTTGTCACTTTTTAATAAAAAGTACCAGCTTTAAAAATATTCCGAATTCATAACGAGATTCAAACAATACAGTTTTGGCGCTCCTTAATGGGGCAGGCACGGTCGCTTTAGTGCCTCAGTTCAGGGGCAAGTGAACCCATTTAATCTTTCTTTTTACTAATATAGTACATAGTGAACATGAATTAACATCGAAAGATAGGCTATTTTATAAGAGATCCTACATTACAACTTACTGAAATATCTCGTGTAAAAGCTCATTCATTGTTTCAAACTGCGGAAAACGTGTAAAGATTGTAAACATTGCAACGTAATATACATTTACCTCAGAATAACCATTCAGTGTCAATAAGCTCATCCGTCAGCTAGAAAAATAAAGGTGCTTAAAAGGTTCTTCACAGAAACATTTTTTGGTTCCACAAAGAAGCATTCAGTCAAAGGCTCTTTAAAGAACCATATCTTTCTTTATAATCTGGAGAGCCTTCTTTCGCCACAAATAATCTTTTGTGAAACGTAAAGGTTCTTCAGAAGTTAAAGGTTCTTTATGGAACCATTTAGACAAAAAAGGTTCTTCTATGTCATCATGAAGCACCTTTATTTTTAAGAGTGTATGACAACATTTCCAGGATGCACTGAGGAGGAGCCCAAGCTACACTCAGTGGCCAAGTGATGCTTATGCTCCATGATACTGGTACAGATTCTGTGTAATGAACAATTCTTTGTGACTGTAGATTTCAAGTTGGAAAAGACATTTAGTTCCTACTTTAAGTGAACCTTAGTTCCCAGGTCATCTACAAGATGGATTAAAATGCTGATAAAGTCAAGAAAAGATGAGACCTATACACATGACAGTGTGATTGAAATGTTAAAATGTAAATAAATAAATAATAATAATCGTAAAATTAAATAAAACACATTTATTCTGCGGCACCTAAAAAATTAATTTGGCTCCTAAGTTTTTTTCTTATAGGAGCCAATGGCTCCTTACTCGATTTTTTTGTTTGGAGCCCTGGTATTGTCTTGACAGAGCCTACAGATAATGAAGAGGCTGATCCTAGATCCCCTGCCGCTTCTCCTGTCTCCCCAGTCCCTGGTCCTTCATCCCCTGCTGCTGCACCCATAGGTGTGTGAAGGCAATAGTACAAACAATATCTGAACATGTTACGTACAGAAAACATCTGTACAGTATCCACTCATAGCTTTAACATTCACATAAAGTCAAAACAATTTGTGAATTAGTCCCTTTACTAATAATCATTGTATTTGTAAATGCAGACTCAATTCTATTGCAATGTATGCCACCAATCACCTGCATAGATACTTTTTAACTAGTGTTCCTTTATGTTTATCTTCCTGATGTTTATATGTCTGAAATATAACTTTAACTATGTAAAATATGTTAAAGCAAGTTCAAAACAATTTCACACTTGTATTTAAGCACTGGCTATGTATGTCACTCACTCCCAATATCTAGACAATTTTGTTATTTCAATTATCATCTTTCTGTCTTCTCATTGCACTGTGTGTTATATTTTTGATTTCACAGGCCAACAGAGGAGGAGAGGCACCCAGCATCCCCGTGATGGTCCGTCGGAGGTGGAGCAGACGCTGCTTGAGCTCCTGAGGTGTCCTCCACCACGACCACTACCACCACGACCACCACAGTCTGCTGATGAACACTTCCTCCTCAGCCTTCTGCCTTTTCTGCAGAGCATGCCGCCTCATACAAAAGAAATTATAACATTTAAAATGTTTCTGCAGGAGATGGAAAAACAGCACCGTTGTGCTAAATTTGGAACAATCGGACCCCCACAGCCCACAGTAGGCTTTAAAAAAAATGAGGCAGCAGGCTCTGCAGGAAACGCAGAATGCCCTCCTTCCACTTCTCCTACATTTTATTCCCTGAGGTTCTTCCACGTTCCAAGCGAGGTCCTTTTTATTTCTGTCTCTGTATGTAAATAGTATGTACATGTTGTATTTTTTTAAGTTTATGTTCAAATTATTTTATGTTTGGCCTGAATAAATTATTTTGAAATATGACTAAATGCCTGGTGTGGTTCTAATGCACAACAAAGCAATTGTTTTATCACATAAAAACTTGATTTCAACATATTCATTTTGTATTGAATGCTATTTATTTCATATCTAAATCTTGATTATATGAAACATGTATTATAATGTAAAGACAACCAACATACTTTAGTGTGTCTGGACAGTGTTGTGTGAGGAAAACAAAGAAATCACGGGACAGGTTAATTACTTTTGGAGGCTGGCTCCATTTATCATCAAAACAAAAATAAATGACAGATTATTTTACAGTAATAACCTGAACAAAGAAACGGCACAGACCTATAGGATTATTATACATCAAATGAGGAATGACCTTGTTCAGCTATGTTAACTATGAATGTTTTTATCATTTTACCTGCTTTTGAATGTTTGACCTTATATACTAACGTGGAAAACCTACCATTTGAAAAAGTTAATGACTCAGTTAGTGCCTCTCTCCCCTCCGAAAACCTCATGAAGTTGTGGAGAAACATGTCGCCTTCACACACTTCTCCGCAACTTCAGGGTGGACCTCGATGAGCCGCTGGTACATCCTCCACTGTGAGGAGAGGATGCCAAAGGTGTTCTCCACCACCAGCCGGGCTCTGGAGAGACGATAATTGAAGACACGCCTCTCTGGAGGAAGGGTGTGTCCAGGGAAGGGCCGCATGAGGTTCCTCCGCAGCGGGAACGGCTCATCAGCGACGAAGACATGGGGCTAGGGTCCTCTTTCTTCAGCACCTGGTAGAGGCTGGTCAGGAGGCAGATGAAGTGTGCCAGCCCGGAGAGCCTGTCAAAAGGCGGAGGTCGCCAGAATCCCACCGTCACTGGTCCTGCCGTACCCCCCAACATCAATCACCCGGAAGCGATACTTCGCATCCACAATTGCAAGGAGAACGATGGAGAAGGTTCCCTTGTAATTGTGGAACTGGGATCCTGAGTTGGGGGGTGTCTACATCACCACATGCTTCACATCCACCGCTCCACAGCACAGAGGGAAGTCCAACCGCTCCTGGAATCCCTCTGCGATGGACCTCCTGTCTTCAGTGGTGGGCACTGCCATGTAGTCCTCCACAAGGCAGGCCAGAGGGCAGTCACTACCTGGGGGACGATCTAGCACACCGTGGAGACACCAACCCTGTAGCTGGACGCTGTGGTCCTGAATGAGCCCCCAGTGGCAAGAAACCTAGAAAACATTGTTATAAATATTATTATAATGTTATTATAATAATATATTATTATTAGAATATTAGAATATTATTATAAGTACACTGCAATAGTACCACTTTAATGAATTTAAAGGAAGCCTAAATCACAAAATAAAAAGGATTAAACTGTGACTGAAAAACCAGGTCTAAACCAGGACAAAAGTAGGACTCAACCAGGTCTAAACCACGATTATACCAGAACAAAATCAGGTCTAAATAAAATTAAATCAGGACTTTAAAATACAAAGACCTACTGAGTATCACTAGAAAGAGCATCAACAGTGGTATCCGTAGTTTGAGAAACATTGATAGCATAGCATATTTTAGCATACTGTATTTAATATATATAATATACTGCATTTAAAATACATACACATTTACTAACCGAAGACAGATGGACAGGCGCTCCGCAGCTGGGATAGAGGGCCTGTAGTTGGTGTCCTGGAGGGTGATCCTTGCTCCGACACGGGACAACAGGTCATCAAATTCGGTGCGAGACAGGCGGAAGTACCGCTGAAAGCGGCCGTCATCCAGGCGCAGCTCCAGGAGCAAATGATGATACTCGCCAAACTGGGAACGCCTCCGGAGGGTCTGGTGGACACAAGTACAGCGACGCTGACCCCTACGCCAATGTTCTGCTCTCCAGAGCTAATACAAAGCGGTAACTCTCTCGATGAATGCATGATCAACATCAGCCATCTTGCAAACAGACAACCGCCTAGCACTTGCCCCTCCCACAAGAAGTGGATTTCGCCTCGGTCACTCAAACGCGCATCAATTTCACTTCAAATGCTTGATTTTACCTGCGTCTATTTCGCTCTAGACGCGCGAATGCATTCAAAATGTTCAAGCAGCAAACTAGACGCGGTAGACGTGAATTTGACACTCTATTCGCGTTTGGTGTGAACGCAGCATTAGAGGGGGGGATATGTAATGTCTGTTTTGGGGTTTTGTTTCATGTTCTTGTTTTCAGGGCTTTTTATTTTGTAGTTTGATTTATGCTGTTAGTGTCATGTCGTGTCTTGTTCCCCATTGGTTTGTTCATGTCATGTGTCCATCTTTGTCTGTTATAAGTAGTCAGGTTTTTGCCATTGTGCCCTGTTGTGTATTAATGTGTAGCAGGAAGGAAGTAAATTAGTTAAGTCAAGAGACACAGAGAACCCGGTGCTCCGCCCATCAAGGAAGAGGGTAGGGGGCGCTACAAATGTTAACGTATGTTCCTGCTGTTGGTGAGTCAAGTATGTTCATACCTCGACTTTGTTTATTGTTTGGATTATGTTTGGATTTTGGATTGCACTTTGTAAATAAAATGCACTTGGGTTCATCCACGCTCGCCTTCAGTGGACTACTCATTACAATTTTGTATTCTGTACCTCTGTGTTGTGTGATTTTGAACTTTTAAAATGAATTTATGAATTAATGAATTTTTCACTTTTTCATCTTGTTCATATTATTCTGCATTATTATACATAATCTCAATAACTAATCTTTAAAAATAAATTTAAATTAAAATGTATATTATCATCTGTTTTAGGGTGTGTTTGTAACATCTGTCCAGGAGCTACAGATTAAAAACAAAAATCATCCTACATGTTTATTTTATAGTGGTTTTTTAGAACAATCTGATGAGGTATTTGTGCTGTAAAATCTGCCTACATGTTTATTGTACAGTGATATGACAATCTGATGAGGTATTTTGCACTGTAAAATCATCCTGTTTATTTTAATAAGGTAGGTTGCACTGTAAATGTCACAATCATGGGCTTCTGTTCTTACTTAGTTTCCTTATTTGGTCATGTTCCTTTTCTTTGTTTAGTTAATTAATTAGCCCCACACCTGTTTCTGTTTCCCACTGATTACGTTCACTATTTAAAGTCTTCTCCTTTATTCCTGGGTCCGCTATTGATGTTGAATGATTTGGATTTGTGTTTGGTTGTGCCCTTTCTCATCTGTGGATAATTAACTGATTAATTGATTGATTTACACACCAACACTGTGACAGAAATAGTGGAGACCTAAAAAGTGAGTAAGTTTTGCTGCGTAAAGAGTAAAATTAGCTGCATTTTTCTTTCTTTTGTTTTTTTTTCCCCTCTCTGTGGTGTTGATTTGCCTGGTGTAGTTGTACCATTTGCTGGAGTACCACACCAAGGACTTTATCGATCTGGCGCGTCTCACCCACTTCCCAGACAGCTCGCTCTGTGTTTTTTATTACACTGGCCTGAGCGAGTGGTCACAAAGAGGATTTCGCCGCTTTCGTGGAGTGGGTGCTGGAGAATAACGGATCTCCGTTCACCATCTGCCCCACTGAGGAGGATATCTCCAGTCCCACTCCCAAACCAGAGACCAGCCAGCTGTCATCCTCCTGCACGGAGCAAATGCCAGAGCCCACCGCAGAGCCCGAGCCGGCCATGATTAATGAGCCAGTGCTATTCAGAATGACAGAGCCAATCATTGTCCTGGAGCTAGGACTCGAGAGCGCAACTGACCAGGTGTGTGAGCCAGCAACACCATGCGTCATGGGATTACTGGTGGAGATCGAGGGCTTGGAGGAGAACCCTGCCCACACTCCTCCGACTGAGTGTGAGCTGCAACTTGTTTCTGGATATTATATGGAATTAATGGACATTTTTCAAATGGACCTTATAGACTGGTTTGGGGAGGTAGTTCCTAATTCTCCTGTGTCTCCGCTGGTTCCGCCCAGCCCTAAATCTCCTGTGTCTCCGCTGGTTCCGTCCAGCCCTAATCCTCCTGTGTTCCCTCCCAGCCTCCCTCTCCCGCCTTCTCCTAGACCAGTCAGTCCCATCTCCACTGGTGCCTGTCAGTCCTTCGGCTCACCCTCAGTCATCGCCATCTGGGCACTCTGGTCCGCCTCGGGACTTCCAGTCTCCAGCTCCACCTTGGCATGAGGATCCCCTGTCTCCGCTTCCAGCCTTTGAGTCCTGGACTCCACCTCTGTCCTTCGACCCATCGGCTCCGCCTTGGCTCCCTCGTCTCCACCATGGACCGTCGTCCCATCAGGTCCGCCGGGTTCCCTCGTCCCTCCGGCTCCACCTTGGTCAGTCGTCGACCATCCGCCGACTGCCGGGACTCCACTCCTCTGGCTTCGCCTCATCACTACATCCCTCTGGCTCTATCAGGCTCCTCCTTCCCTCTGGCTCCACCTCCATCCTCAGTCGCTCCGCAGCGGTCTTCCAGAGCCCCGCCTCCGCCTTGGTCACCTGAGCCTTCTGCTCCGCCTTGGCCCTCCGGATCCTCTGTGTCACCCTGGCTCTGCGGCTTCTCTGCTCCATCCTGGGCTCCTCATCCATCGGTGCAGTCTCCGTCAGTTGGCCCCCTGGTGTGGTCGGCTCTCATTCCACCATGGCTCCTCCCACCGTTGACTCCACCATGGGTCATCATCCTGGTTGGCCTCTGGATGTCCATCTGGATCCTCCTGCTCCAGGCTCCTACCTGGGTCCTCCCTCCATCCACTCCATCCTGGTACTATGGTCTGTGCTCCCTCTCCATTGCCTGCCCCACGCCCACCACTTGAACCCCCACCCCCCCTCCTCTGGACTATTTCTGTCGGTGCGAGGATGCACCGTTCCGGGAGGGGGCGAACTGTCACAATCATGGGCTTCTGTTCTTACTTGGTTTCCTTATTTGGTCATGTTCCTTTTCTTATATAGTTAATTAATTAGCCCCACACCTGTTTCTGTTTCCCACTGATTACGTTCGCTATTTAAAGTCTGTGTTCTCCTTTATTCCTTTGTTCGCTATTGATGTTAGATTATTTGGATTTGTGTTTGGATGTGCCCTTTTTTTTTCTCCTGGATCATTAAAAGAACTATTTTGATATCTCTTTCGCTGTGCGCTTTGATTTACACACCAGCACGTGTGACCCGTAAAATCATCCTACATTTTTATTGTACAGTGATAGGACAATCTGAGGTGTTTTGCGCTGTAAAATCATACGGTTTATTTTAATAAGGTATGTTACACTGTAAAATCATCCTACATGTTTATTTTATAGTGGTAGTGTAACACACGGACACGGACAGAAGGTTAGATTTTAACAGGTTTATTGTAAAAACTGTAAATCTGGATGGAGGCAGGTGAGAGAGTCCAGAGGAACCCTTGAGCAGGTTTTGGATGACTGGTTATGATATCGGCTTACTCCGTAAGGCTGGTGGGGAGACCAGAATGGAGGATCCATTGCACACACTTTGGGGTTAACACTGGAGAGAAGATCTTGGAAGGGAGTTCGCTTGAGGCACACTGGAGAAACACAGGAGTCTAGGAGAATCGGATTTGACAAAGGAGGTAAGTAGCAGGGTTAATAGAGTCAATGCAAGTAGCTTGAAACTGGAAGGGTTCCGTGTTGTAGCTACGAGATCGGACAATGAAGTGACTGTGTGTGCTTATGTGGTGGTGAGCTGATGAGGTAATCGTGATCAGGTGCTGCTGATTAGTACTCAGGTGAGAGGGTGCGTTGTGATTGGCTGAGTGGTGAGCCTGACCGACTTGTGACAGGTAGCACAATCTGATGAGTTATTTTGTGCTGTAAAGTCATCCTACATGTTTACTTAATTTTTGTAGGATAATCTGATGATGTTCTTGGCACTGTAAATAGCTTATACCATTGCCTAATAAGAATCTTCGGCAAATTACTTTATGTATAGTCACAGGCGTGAAGCAGTAATTCGCAGTAGGATTTTTCAATGAGGTAGGATAGATCGATAGATATAGCTAAAATTTTGTGCTACGGTAGGAAAATCCAACGAGGTAGGACAAAGACAACACCAGCTGTGTGCACGGTGGGCACAGACCCCAGATTATATACCCACTGCCAGGTTTGTGTGCCAAGCCCGCCTAATTTGTACCTGAAAATAAATAAATATAATTAATTTCTTTATTTTCAAAACATAGCGTACATTTATATAATGCATTATAGTGCTAATAATTGCGTTAAATTACTAGAAAAGAAAAAAAAATCTGTGACGGGGTTCCCTAATTAACTGGTGTATAATGTAATCACCTTTGTGTATATTAACTACTGGTGTGCGTGTTCTTGTTTATGCATATACTGTATCCCCACAAGGATAGTAAAACCTGAATTTTTGAGGGGAAAATTATTAAAAATAGTAAATGATGTTTATCTGAAAGTGTAACAATGCAAACATGTTTTCTGTAAGGGGTAGGTTTAGGGTTGGGTTGGTTAGGGGATAGAAAATATTGTTTGGTCAGTATAAAATTAATAGTCTATGGAAAGTCCCCACAATTCACAGAAACAAATGTGTGTAGTGATCCGTGTAATGCTTGAACCTAGGCCCTCTCCCCCTACCCTCTTCGGGGTGAAAAACTAACTACCAGCCTAGCTTACGCCTAGCTTACACAGTTACATCTGGGTAACTGGACTGGACCATACCAAGTATGTTCTAAAGAAGTCCACAGTTCACCTTTATTTATAATATTTACATCTCACCTTTAGTCTGGGTCTTGAGGATGTGCTCTGACCATTACCTTAAAATATAACTAATAAACAAAAAAAACCTTCTAAAACCTAAAGGGAAATTTAATTATAGGGGATTTTTTAGTAAATAGGTTTTTTGGATGTGATATGAACATTTTATTAAACATTCAATTCTAATTGAAAATAGACAAAACATATTGGATTCATTAATGAATCAACATTTATTCAGTGTTACTTTCTGCAAATACTAAGCCAAAACATTTTGAACATCACACCTGTTCTTGAACCATGCAGTGTGTTACCAAGTCTTGAGCACAGAAAACTGAACACATCATTTCATAGATTACACATTATAATCAATTGAAAATGTTGAAGTGTCACATTGAGGATGGGTATATTTAAATGATAATATTATCAGTGAAAATTGAAATGCAACTCCCCATCATTTGATGAAAAAAAAGACATGATTAAAAAGATATGAACCAATTCAGTAGATACTTCATTATTACTTTTTGCAGAAAAAAAGATAAATTGTTTCCTGAGTGTCCTATATGAGGCACATGCTACAAATGTCTGTTGGTGATGTGCTTTAATACTGCTTCACTATCAGAAGATAAACCTAAACAATATTACAATTACCAAAGAACCATAGTTCTTGAGCTTCTCAGAAGATAAAAGAAAAAGAAAACAATAACATTCATACAGAGAAAAGATAAAATGAAAAATGAACAATATAGAGATTTCTAGCGTCTCTCCTGTATTATTTGGGGGAAGAGGAAGAGTGTCTTTCTTACCCCAGCAGCTGAAGACAGGCTCTTCTGAGGGAAGGACAGGAGGGTATCACTCCACGTGGAGGGTTGATGCAGTGTTTTGCTGTAGAACAAGGCTCCTCCTCAGCACTTGATCTTCTTCAGCAAAGAGTTCCTCTAGTGCTGAGTAAGAGACTCAGATTTCTTGCAAACTGGAATCTTTTAATAACATTTAGCATATTATTGTAGTCAGGTTTATTGTTTTTATTATAACACATGGCAAATGTATGAGAAATGATATCAGATGTGTTCTTTCTCCTCTTCTTCATCCTGAGCCTGCACCATCAATATCTTTTTCTGGCAGCTGAAAGGGAGGATCACCTTGTTAATGTTGCTAATGTACACAACCAGTCAAAAATCTGGAATCTTAAAATATTTTAATATTTTTCAAAAGACGTTTCTTCTGCTCACCAAGGCTATATTTATTTGAGCAAAATTACAGTACAAAACAGTAATAGTGTGAAATATTTTAATTTTAAAATAACAGTATTCTATTCTTTTTCAAATACGCTTTAATCCTGTGATCAAAACTGAATTTTTCAGTAGCCTTTCCTCCAGTCTTCAGTGTCACATTATCATTCTCATACAGTTGTGGCCAAAAGTTTTGAGAATTACATAAATATTAGTTTTCAAAAAGTTTGCTGCTAAACTGCTTTTAGATCTTTATTTCAGTTGTTTCTGTGATGTGTACTGAAATATAAATTACAAGCACTTCATACGTTTTCAAAGGCTTTTATCGACAATTACATGACATTAATGCAAAGAGTCAGTATTTGCAGTGTTGGCCCTTCTTTTTCAGGACCTCTGCAATTCGACTGGGCATGCTCTCAATCAACTTCTGGGCCAAATCCTGACTGATAGCAACCCATTCTTTCATAATAACTTCTTGGAGTTTGTCAGAATTAGTGGGTTTTTTGTTTGTCCACCCGCCTCTTGAGGATTAACCACAAGTTCTCAATGGGATTAAGATCTGGGGAGTTTCCAGGCCATGGACCCAAAATTTCAACATTCTGGTCCCGAGCCACTTAGTTATCACTTTTGCCTTATGGCATGGTGCTCCATCGTGCTGGAAAATGCATTGTTCTTCACCAAAACTGTTGGGTTGTTTGGAAGAAGTTGCTGTTGGAGGGTGTTTTGGTACCATTCTTTATTCATGGCTGTGTTTTTTTGGGCAGAATTGTGAGTGAGCCCACTCCCTTGGATGAGAAGCATCCCCACACATGAATGGTGTCAGGATGCTTTACTGTTGGCATGACACAGGACTGATGGTAGCGCTCACCTTTTTTTCTTCTCCGGACAAGCCTTTTTCCAGATGCCCCAAACAATCGGAAAGGGGCTTCATCGGAGAATATGACTTTGCCCCAGTCCTCAGCAGTCCATTCACTTTACTTTCTGCAGAAGATCAATCTGTCCCTGATGTTTTTTTTGGAGAGAAGTGGCTTCTTTGCTGCCCCTTCTTGACACCAGGCCATCTTCCAAAAGTCTTCGCCTCACTGTGCATGCAGATGCGCTCACACCTGCCTGCTGCCCTTCCTGAGCAAGCTCTGCACTGGTGGCACTTCGATCCCGCAGCTGAATCCTCTTTAGGAGACTACAAGGGGGTTTGCTGGACTTTCTTGGATGCCCTGAAGCCTTCTTTACAAGAATTGAACCTCTTTCCTTGAAGTTCTTGATGAACCTATAAATTGTTGATTTAGGTGCAATCTTAGTAGCCACAATATCCTTGCCTGTGAAGCCATTTTTATGCAACGCAATGATGGCTGCACGCATTTCTTTGCAGGTCACCATGGTTAATAATGGAAGAACAATGATTTCAAGCATCATCCTCCTTTTAACATGCCATTCTAACCCAATCAGCCTGACATAATGATCTCCAGCCTTGTGCTCATCAACATTCTCACCTGAGTTAACAAGATGATTACTGAAATGATCTCAGCAGGTCCTTTAATGACAGCAATGAAATGCAGTGGAAAGTTTTTTTGGGATTAAGTTAATTTTCATGGCAAAGAAGGACTATGCAATTCATCTGATCACTCTTCATAACATTCTGGAGTATATGCAAATTGCTATTATAAAAACTTAAGCAGCAACTTTTCCAATTTTCAATATTTATGTAATTCTCAAAACTTTTGGCCATGACCGTTTGCTAATATTTATCTTGATAATGATTATTGTGTATGTTTATGATTGTTGTGCTACTTAATGTGTGTGATTATTTAGTTTTTTTTTCTCAGGATTATTTTATGAAAATGAAATTCAAAACATTACATTAAAAATCTTTACTACCACATTTGATCAATTTAATGCATTCTTGCTATTAATGTCTTCCCAGAGGGGAAAAAAAAATCCTACTGACCCCAACCTTTTGAACCATAGTGTCCACAATAATATTATAATTTATTATAATAGCAGCAGGAGAGCATCTCGAACACCGGACGCGCTGTCCAAGCGCTGGTGGCACAGGTGTCCGAGCTCACCCAGCAGATCCATCAGCTCACCTCTCCCACTGCGCCCATCACACCGCCTGCGCTGCCCGTCCCCCGGGAGACCCCCCAGGATCATTTCCGGCCAGAGCCGAGACTTCCGGCGCCTGAAAACTACTCCGGTGAGCCAGCCTTTTGCAGAACTTTCTTGAATAAATGTTCAATGCATTTCACTTTGCAGCCCCGCACCTTCGCCACCGAGGAATCCAAAGTGGCGTTTACGCTCACGTTACTGTCGGGCAAGGCAGCCCTATGGGGGACGGCGGGGTGTGGGAGAATCAACATCCGTGCTGTGCCTCGTTCCACGCCCTCTCTGAGGAGATGAGGAGAGTTTTCGATCGAGCCACGGCCGGCAGGGAGGCCACGCACCAGCTCTCAGACCTTCGTCAAGGCATGTCATCTGTCACGGATTACTCCATCGAATTCCGCACCCTGGCGTGGGCCGCGTGCTAGTGGAACGAGGCGGCGCAGTGGGATCGATTCCTGCATGGGTTATCCGACCGTGTTCTAAAGGAGATCTATCTCCTAGAGCTGATGCCCGGATTAATCGCTTAAGTCGCCAGTCCAGTCCTACACGTCATACCATCTCTCCAGCTAGGGGGCGCTCGAGTCGAGAGAACGTGGTCGGTCCCATCGACGACCACGAGCCCATGCAGGTGGGTAGAGCTCGGCTGTCCCGGAGGGAGAGGGAACGGCGGAGATCCCAAGGACTATGTTTATACTGTGGAGGCTCAGAACACAAAATCTACTCATGTCCGGTAAAAGAGCCAGCCCAGTAGTAAACTTGAGGCTACTATCGGGTGGGATCTCCGCTGGGAAGTCCTCAACAACATCATCGACCCTCCTTCCGGTGAAACTGCGGTGGAAGAATCACTCTCATGAATGTCACGCCCTTCTGGACTCCGGAACCGAAGGTAATTTCATTGATTCTTCCCTGGCACATCACCTGAACATTCCTGTCCTACCGGTGTCTCTCCCCATCCACGTCACCGCACTCAACGGCCAGGAACTGCCTCACGTCACACACCACACAGAACCCATCACACTACTCACTTCTGGCAATCATCGCGAGACCATATCCTTTTTCCTCATGGACTCCTCTGTTGCTCCCATTGTGTTAGGTCACCCCTGGTTAACCAAACATAATCCACGAGTGGAATGGGGTTCCAACACTGTCACATTGTGGAGTGAAAGTTGTCATGAGTCTTGTCTGGTTTCTGCTTCTCCTGTTGTCCATGTTTCTGTTTTTCAGAAGGAGAACATGGTTTTGTCAAACGTGCCCGCGGAGTACCTGTATCTGAAGGAAGTGTTCAGTAAGTCCCGTGCTGCTACTCTTCCTCCGCATCGTCCCTACGACTGTGCCATAGATTTAGTGTCAGGTAAATCTCCGCCTAAAGGCAAGTTATACTCTCTTTCTATTCCTGAGAGGGAGGCCATGGAGAAATACATTTCTGATTCCTTAGCGTCTGGGTTCATCCATCCTTCCTCTTCTCCAGCGGGGGCGGGATTCTTTTTTGTGGGTAAGAAGGATGGTTCTCTGCGACCTTGCATTGATTACCGAGAGCTGAACAACATCACGATAAAGAACACCTATCCTTTACCACTCATGTCTTCAGCTTTCAAGAGGTTGCAGGGAGCGACCGTATTCACAAAATTGGATTTACATAATGCTTATCATTTGGTCCGCATCAGGGAAGGGGGATGAATGGAAAACCGCCTTTAATACCCCTAGAGGGCACTTTGAATACTTGGTGATGCCGTTCGGGCTCTCCAACTCGCCCGGGGTTTTCCAAGCACTCGTTAATGACGTGTTGAGAGATATGGTAGATCAGTTTATATATGTTTACCTGGATGACATACTGATTTTTTCTTCATCTCTCCAGGAACATGTTCAACACGTCAGACGAGTGCTCCAGAGGTTACTTGAGAATGGGCTTTTTGTCAAGGCGGAGAAATGCGTATTCCATGCACAGTCTGTTCCCTTCCTAGGATATATCGTCTCATCCGAGGGAATACGTATGGACCCTGACAAGGTTAAGGCTGTGATAGATTGGCCATCTCCAGATTCCTGTAAGGCCCTACAGCGGTTTCTGGGGTTCGCCAATTTCTATCGGCGTTTCATTCGCAATTTCAGCCAACAAGCCTCACCTCTGACAGCCTTGACCTCTCCCGGTACTCCGTTCAGGTGGTCGGACGCAGCTGAGGCTGCGTTCGCTAAACTCAAAAAGCCGCTTCGTTTCGGCTCCCATCCTGGTGGCCCCTGATCCCACGCGGCAGTTCGTGGTGGAGGTCGACGCGTCAGAGGTGGGGGTAGGAGCAGTGTTGTCCCAACGTGCTGCTTCGGACGATAAGGTACATCCTTGCGCGTACATCCTCTCATCGATTATCTCCTGCTGAACGTAATTATGACATTGGCAATAGAGAGTTGTTGGCCGTCAAATTAGCGTTAGAGGAGTGGCGTCACTGGCTGGAAGGTTCAGGGGTACCTTTCATCGTTTGGACTGATCATAAGAATTTAGAGTACATTAGAACTGCCAAAAAGACTCAATTCCAGGCAGGCTCGGTGGGCACTTTTTTTTCGGTCGTTTTGAGTTTACTTTATCGTACCGCCCGGGTTCCAAAAATGTCAAACCCGATTCTTTATCACGTCTTTTTGATTCCTCCGCCCGCCCGGTGACTCCCGAGTGTATTTTACCTGAGAAGTTAGTGGTCTCAGCACTCGTATGGGAGGTCGAGTCGAAGGTCAAGACGGCCTTACAAGGGGTAACGCCTCCGTCCGGTTGCCCACCGAGCCGTTTATTTGTGCCGGAGGAGTTAAGGTCTGAAGTCATTCAGTGGGGTCACTGCTCTAACGTGGCTTGTCACCCAGGGATAAGTCGAACTAATGGGTTGGTTAAACAACGATTCTGGTGGCCACGTATGGCTCGTGATGTCCGCGATTTTGTGTTGGCTTGCTCAGTTTGCGCCAGTGGTAAGTCATCTAACCGACCTCCTGATGGGCTCCTTCAACCGCTGTCTGTCCCTTCGAGACCATGGTCCCACATCGCTCTAGATTTTGTTACAGCCCTCCCGCCCTCTAATGGCATGACGGTCGTTTTGACCGTAGTGGACCGGTTCTCGAAGGCGGCACATTTCATTCCCTTGCCCAAATTACCGACAGCCAAGGAGACAGCGGTCACTGTCCTAGATCACGTCTTTCGGCTTCATGGCCTCCCGGTAGACGTGGTTTCTGACAGGGGATCTCAATTTATATCCAGATTTTGGAAGGAGTTTTGTAAATTGCTAGGAGCGTCAGTTAGCTTGTCTTCGGATTATCATCCCCAGAGCAACAGACAGTCTGAGCGAGCCAACCAAGATTTAGAGAGGACGTTGCGATGTTTGGTCTCCAAGAATCCTTCTTCCTGGAGTCAACAACTCTCTATGGTGGAGTATGCTCACAATTCGTTACCAGTGTCAGCCACGGGCCTTTCTCCGTTCCAATGCAGTTTAGGTTACCAGCCACCAGTTTTTCCCAGTCTGGAATCTGAAGTCGCGGTCCCCTCCGCTCACGCGTTTGTCCAGAGGTGCCACTGCACCTGGACCAGAGCCCACGAGACTCTGCTCCGGGTGAGGGAGCGCACTAAGGTCAAGGCCGATCGCCACCGGTCAAAGCCTCCCGTTTACGTCGTGGGTCAAAAGGTGTGGCTTTCTACCAGTAACATTCCTCTGCGTTCCGTTTCTAATAAATTAGCTCCCAAATTTATTGGCCTGTTTACTATCACCAAGATCATTAGTCCGGTGACAGTCCGCCTCAAACTACCTCTAGCGTACAGGAGGATACACCCCGCCTTTCATGTGTCCAAATTTAAACCCGTGTTTTATGCACGTATTAATCCGCCTACTCCGGTTCCCCCGCCGCCGCGTCTCGTAGATGGGGGAACCGCGTATTAATCCGCCTCGTATTCTGGACTCGAGACGGAGGGGACGAGGATTCCAGTACCTGGTGGACTGGGAAGGTTACGGTCCGGAGGAGAGGAGTTGGGTACCTGCTAGGGACATATTGGATCACTCCCTTATTGATGAATACAATCAGCAGGTAGGCCCTTCTGGGAACTCCAAGAGGAGCTCTTAGAGGGTGGGGTACTGTCATGGTTGGTAAACCGTGATCTCTGGGTGTTGGCACTTTGTGGTGAAGTCTGTGTGTTTCGCGTCTGCACTGATTAGTTTGTGGGCGTCTCCGTTAATTGTCATCAGCAACAGCTGTCACTCTTTACTCATTCCCTTTATACTGGCTTGTCTCACGTCTTGTGTTTGTGAGATCGTTGTTTCATGTCGCTTACCCTGTTTGTTTGGCTTCAGTGTTGTCTGCGTTGGATGTTCGTGTTTTCCCGGAACCTCATCCACTCTACGCACTTCCACTCAGCCACAAATACTTACCTTCGGCTCTATTCCCCGCAGTTCCTGTGCCATCCTCTCCTGCTGCCTTCTCACCGTCATCATCCGGATTCCTCACCACCTCATCACCATCTTGGATTTTTGTCTTCCCAGCATCATTGTCTTTTCCCTGTTTATTTATTTTCATTAAAGAACCAAAACTCGCTATTGTTTCCAGTCCTTCCTTCACCCAGCCGTCACAGTTGAGTATCCTTTTCTTTTTTTTTTATGTGTGAGTGCGTGTGCTTATGTGTTAGATTAGTTTATATGTCTTAGATTTATCTAATAAAGCCTTATTCATATTGAAAAGAGAAGTATCTTGTGTTTTGTGCTTACAAGTTAATGTCTTAAACTACCGATCTTGTTACTGTGCTAATTAATAGTGTTTTCACTATACTTTGGATATTAATATCCAGCACAGATTTGATGTTAAACGGCCCGTTCAGTGAATCGCTGGCCGTTTCAGTGATCAGCTGTAATAATGCACACATTCTCAAAGAACTTACATTCTGATGATAATTTCCTTCCCTCACTGCTGCCTCCTTCATTCTTTCCCAGATTTCCTAATTTTTCTTCCTTTCCTTAAATCTACACAAAAATAAACAAATAAAAATAATAAAAGGGGTGGTTGATTGCAATTTCACTTTTTTAACGTTAGTTAATGTGTAATGTTGCTGTTTGAGCATAGACAATATCTGCAAAGTTGCAGCGCTGAAAGTTCAATTCAAACGGAGATATCGTCTTTTAAAATTCTGGCAGTTTAATGTCTACAAAAACAGCTGGTAAGGGACTAAAACAAGCTTCATCCCGTGTCCATTACTTCACAAACCCAGTTAAACCCCGCACCTGGGAACACACAACAAAGGGGGCGAGGCCATGTTCTGCTGCTTTAGAGAAGAGGAAGAGAAAACTAGGGGTGCACGTAAAAATCTGTTCATATATGAATCGTGAATCTGTCTTCTAACGATTCTAATGGATTCACAAGTTTCAAAACCAATGTTCTAAAGCAGCGGTATTTAACAATGTTCCTGGCGTCGCCCTGCTCTTCATCTCTCTCTCTCTCTTCCGGTGCACGCTGGGAGTGTTTGGGGTGTGCGTGAGGGTTTCATGAGGAGTACGGGAGTTTTTTTTTTTTTTTTCATATTTCTATTTTCTACTGCACATTAATTAAATTCTATTAGAAGTAATACTTTTTTGACCAAGGAAGAAAAGACTTTGTTTATTTGGAAACTTTTTGCGGCACTGAGATGACGTCTCACTCCGCGGCCGCGGAGGTGGTGGTGTCACCTGTGTCGCTCCGTCACAGCATCAGGTGTGTGCCTGCACAAGGCATGACGGTGGAGGATGTGTTACTGGTGGTTGGAGAACTAATCCGATATGAAAACATTTCTTCGGCATCGAGGATGAACAAGGCGGTAGTGATGTTTGTAAAGTAGGAAGAACTAGCAAATCGGTCGATAAGCGAAGCAATTGTGGTAGGTGGAGATTTTTTTTACCATTTCACCGCTTGTAACGCCAACCATGTCTAACTTTCCCCCTTTCATTCATAATGATGAAATTGAAAGAGCGTTAGCGAGATATGGGAAGTTTGCGAGTGGGATTAGAACTATTCCACTGAGATGCAGAAACGAAGCTTTGAAGCACGTTATGTCTTTCAGGAGGCAAGTGTTTATGTTTTTATGTTTTCAGCCAGAGTTGGATGTTTCGTTTAGAGTTGGCCATGAGGGAAAAATGTATGTGGTTTACGCTAATACTGGCAGCATGAAATGCTTTGAGTGTGGGAATATTGGGCATAAGCGGATGGCGTGCCCACATAAGGCCCAGGATAGGCAGGAAGAGGTAGCTGAACATAGTGCTGCTGCTGAGGATGTTCAGGAACAAAATGAAGATGTCCAGATTAATACTGATGAAACAAATCATAGAAAGTACTAACTCAGATTATAGAGGAAAGGAATGTTGTTAATGCTGATTTGATTGGCAGTAATGATCAGAAAGATGATATTGAGGAAAAAGAGATTTCTATTGGACAAACCGATGCATCTAAAATGGGGAAAAGTAGGGTGATGACTGATGATGTCGCCGAAGGAAAAATTAATGTTGAGATGGTTCAAACTGATGATTCTGAAGTATTTAACAGTGTTGAAATGTGTACTAATTCTGAAATGGGAGATGATGATAATGTCTTTGAAATTTCAGATATTGGTTCACAAATCATGGAGGACACATATACCCTGCAAGAAATAAATGACTTTCTAGATGCAACTTTTGGAAAGACTGTGGAAGTCAAAGATTTCTTCCCAGACATAAGGAAATTTATAGTGTCAATGACTTTGTTACAAAGAAACGTTAGTCATGAGGTTCTTAGCAAGCAGAAAAGATTTCGGTTAAGGAAGATCTTAACGAAGTTAAGAAAGAGTAAGGCGAACGCTTCACAAAATGATTAAAACACACAGGGTGTCGGCTATTCTTTGTCTTTTCACTCTTTTTCTGAGTTTTTAAGAGCAGGCTCCTTAAATATAAATGGGGTAGGGATGGAAATAAGTTGGCAATGGTGTCAGAATTATTTAGAATTAAGAAGATAGATATTGTTTTTTTTTTTTTTTTTTTTGACACATTCTAATACAGAAAATGAGTCGGAATGGGATAGATGGTGGGAAGGAAAATGTGTGCAAAGCCATGGGACAAATTTGAGTTCTGGTGTAGCCATATTATTCTAAAAAAATATAAATGTAAATATTTTAGTTGTAGAAGAAGGGAAGAGTATTATTAGTGCATATAGAATATAAGGGAACTGTGTTTGTGCTTATAAATGTTTATGCACCAAATATTGGGTCTGAGCAGGTGGAGTTTTTTTTATGAAACTAAAAAATGCTATTCAAAAAATTGGAGATCAGGTGTGTGTTATCATTGGAGGGGACTGGAATTGTACTGTTGATTTTATAATTGATAGGAATGGGGAGGAACCTCATAATGAGTTAAGTGTGGTATTATCAAAAATGATAAAAGAGCTTAATTTGATTGATATTTGGAGGAAAATAAATATAGGGATTAGGCAATATACGTGGGTTAAAGCATCTTAGAATAGGGTTAGTGGGGCAAGACTAGACAGATTTTATATTGATAAAACATGGAATAATAAGGTGATGAATGTTGTTGTTTTACCTGTTGGGTTTTCAGATCACCACTTGGTTTTATTTGATTTAAACATGAAGGCAATTACAAAGCCAAATTATTTTGGGCATTTTAATGTTAGAAAACAAGAAAATCCCGCAGACTATCAACTTGCAAAACAAAAAAATTAATAGCAACGTTTCGATTGTATGATCTTCGTCAGGCATCAACATTGTATTCAAACTCCATTATATTTAAAACAACATGACAAATCACAGTGAAGAATCATCAATATCCAATCAAGATTAGTAATTGAATAATCATTAACACCACATCACATTGTTAACTGCACAATTACGTACATAGTAAATACAAAATATATATATATAATCAATAATATAAATATAAAATAATATCATTAATGATGTCATATATGTAATAATCATATTTCATAACATCACATTAAATAATGCTTCATCATTCATACCCATAAGTGATAAAGTCTGAAGGGTAAAAATCCAGAACAATTCACGTCTCTGTAAGAGCAATTCAATATCGCCCCCTGTAGGTGGCACACTCACTTTCTCAATCCCACAGAAGCGTCACTGCATGAAAAGAGGTGTATCCGTACTAGGAAACTCCTGTATACTCCACTGATTTTCGGAAGTATCTACTAGTTCCACTGAGGGTAAACTTCTAATTCCACCAAGTTAGGAAACTCCCGTAATGATACCAATTCGGATGTATCTTGCTGAAGGGATATCCCCGTGGTATATGCAGCCATTTGTTGCCATGGCAAGTAATCCCCTGAAGAATGTTGTCAGGAGACATTTTCACACCTCAAGAGCCCTTTCACTTCACACCTTGACACACCTCTGCTGTCCTTATTGGTGTTTTTTTCTCAACATTGATTGGTTGTTTTAATGATTGGTTTTCCCCAAACCCTGACAACTATTGGGACAGTGACCTGTCAATTTCCTGATACTAGTATTTGATTGGTCACGGTTTTCATTTAGCCCAACCCAAGCCCTCATAGCATAGTGACTTGATTGGTTTTGGCCAGCTATGTTAATAAACCATAACCACCCCACCCACTATACAACCCAACCCCCTCAAAAATGGAAAAACAGAATGGATTCAGAATTTCTTTTTTTTTTAAATTAAACCAAAAACACTTAAAGCATTAAATATATAAATAAAGCATTAAATATATAAATAAAACTATAGGAACTGTACAGGGGAAAAAAGTACTTTTATAAAATTTAACCAAACACAAGCAATATTATAACAGTTAGAGAATATAAAACTAAATAATATGTACACAAAGCAAAGTACTTTTATAAAATTTTACTAAACACAAGCAATATTATACTGTTACAGAATATAAAACTAAATAAACTACTTAATATGTACACACAGCACAAAGTATTTAAAATGTAACCAAACACAGCAAACACAAACAATATTAAAAGAAAATAAGTTGCAGAATATGAATCTAAATAAATCTAACCTAATAAGTATACAAAGAATAAGATAAAATAGAAGAGAATAAGTGAAAATGTGCAGTTTGTGGTGCAATTATTAAAATTGCAAAACCAGTGCAGTTTAGTTAAAGTTGAATAAAGGAAGGTCCATCATGTCCATTTCCATCAGCCTTAACACGCTGATGATGCAAAATAGTGTAGCGCATGTCTGCCTCCAATCTGCGCTGAAGCTCCTCACAAAGTTCTGACAATTGTGGGTTCCTGTGAGATGGAGACCTCACAATCCACACTGGCCTTCCATCAACAATGGCATCCTCCTCGTCAGACATCAGCTCCACTGTTGCAGTCTGCCAAAGCTCTCTCTCTGCATCGGTTTGAACAACCTTGGACCTGGAATCCAGCAACTGCAAAACCACACAATGTGTTAACCACTAAAAACACCCAGAAATGTATCAAACTTAAAGGAATAGTTCACTCGAAAATGAAAATTCTGTCAATGTACTCACTCTCATGTTGTTACAAACCTGTAAATGTCTTTGTTCTGATAACCACAAAAGATGGAATGTTTATAATCCAACAAATCATGAGCCCCATTGACTTTAAAGTAGAAAAAAAAAATACTATGGAAGTGATTGGAGCTCATGATCAGTTTGATTTCAAACATTCCTAAAAATATTTTCTTTTGTGGTTATCAGAAGAAAATAACAGAATTTTCAATTTGGGGTGAACTATCCCTTTAAAGACAAGTTGATGAATTTCTACACTTACCCGTCTTTTCCTTTGTCGGTTTTTAGCTCCTGTTTTAATGGCATCTCTTAGCTGGGACTTTTCTGGCTTTTCTGGCTTTTCTGACAAATTGTACTTTCTCCGAAGTGTTTCAAAGTATGTCTTGCAACACGCTGAATAAAAGAAAATTCAGATAAGTGACAGAAACTACACTATTGAAATCATAAGATGGACAAAATATAAGAGACTAAAATTATGGACATTAAAATTGTTGAAACAAACATTTTAAAATTACCTTGTATACACTCAGGGTCTGCATCTGCAAAAGTTGATTTCAATTCCTCTAGCTGATAAGTCATGACTGCTTGGTTACGAGGCAAACTTATTCTGTGTGGAAAGAGAGAAGTGTGTCATTAAATACATTTAAAAGGAATATGTAAAACCCCATAAACAGCATGGCCCACAAAGGCCAAATAAACATAGCAGAAAAACAGCAGTCTTACCCAGTTTGTGGATCATATTTATGTGGGTTGTTTTTCCGAATTGTGAAGGCGCCTTACAGCTTCCTGTAACATTGAATGAAAAACGCTTTTAATACATGCACACATAACGTTACATTGGCTGGAAACAAAAGTTTTCAAACGACGTTGTGTAACTTACAGACGTGACAAACTGTTAAAAGGCCGGACAACTACAACAACGAAAGGGTCAAAAATAACTGACCCTCATACGTCATCAAGGTTTAATATTTCGGGTTCAATTTCAGAAAAGCAACCGTTAAATTTCAAGGGTAAAAATGAAACTACAATGATTGTATGTCTTAAAAGAAATAAATCTGAATTTTCTAATGTATTTTAACTGAAATGTGAGAACCCTCGATGACGTATGCGGTCGACCAACGCGACTTCCGGAGAACGCACCTGAAAAACATGTTCGGGTGTGTCTGGGTGGACTGGCACGAATGGCCACCCTAAGTGTCACAGGTTCATCTCTAACGTTTATAACAAACCAAAACTGTTTGAAAAATCGGTAGAAAATGGAGCAAGTTATTGTTATTTAAAAGTGCATGCACCATTGAAATACAATACTACGAGTGAGCGAGCGAGCTCCCCGTGGTAAGATGTCCGCCAAATGCGGTGCGGGCCAAACCATCTAGCCTTTATTATACATATCTTTACTACTATATTGTCCGCTAAAATAAAACTCAACTTACCGCAATGCCCACGTTGTGCGCCCTCTTTATCCTTTTATGTAATGGCTCTTCCCGCGGTCTTTGTTCCTCTTGCGGTCTTTGCTCGTCAAACTTTTGCTCAAGAGCACAAAGACACTGGATAGCATCTTCGAGAAGAACAGTGTTTGCAGCTTGCTTCTCCATCAAACCCTCAAGCTGACGAGACAAAGCGTTCTGACCGGAGATCAGCTGTTTCGTTAAAACAATATAACGTTGCAATAAAATTAATAATCTAGCTACAATTTCTTGCGTTCAGGCTGTTTGGCATGACTTGCCTGGAACGCTACAAAGTCATGATTTGAAGTCATGAGTTACGGGCTCAAAAACCTGTCTCGAACGCAGCATTAGGTAACGAATGCAGCTATTGGGATAGCAAAAAACTGCCGCCTAGTTATGAGATATTGCGATGCTGTGAACTGTAATGGCTGTGATTTTAAAGGAAGGGCTCTTTGCCTGCTTTCTGGAGGAGTTTCCCCCCAAAGAGTTATTTTTATTACTGTCTAGCATAAATACTTAATATATCAAAGCAATCTGAAGACAGGTTTAAGAAATGTGTTTATGGCATAACAAATAGCTATAAGCAGTCACCCGAAATACAAATAAAAAAGACCACAAGAGCAAGCTCCCTGCAGAGAGGTAGTGTCAGTTCCCACAACCCTGTATTTAAATACATACCTTCAGTGTTGGGACCATGATAAATGTCCTGCTATGAATGCATATATGGTGTGAAGTGGGAGGGCTTCAGAACACTGTTTTGGACTATACCAGGAGCCTATAAGCTCCCCAATATAGAGTCCCAGTACTTGAAAAATATGTTTAGTCATCAAACTTGCCTTGCATTCAGACATTTATCAATATAATATATACCATAAAATACAGCACCTTTATCACTTGCCAATATGTCAATGCGTTGGTAGTTAGCAACTGTTTACAGCAAATCTTAACTAATTTACATTTTTTAATGTTCAACAACTTATTTACATTTATTTATGTTTACAGTTAGTGACTTACACAAGTATTACAAGAGGAGTGAAAAACATAGAAACACAAAAAAATGTTATGTAGGGAACAAAAGCTAATCTATCATAAATAATAAGCTACATGAGCTTATATGTAAGCTAATATAAGCTACATAATATAGTAATATTTTACTTTCAAGACTGATAGAGGTATTAGCAGGATATGTCATTATATTTACATTATATTTGCACTGTATGTGCAAAGAAAAAGGCTTTCTTACTGGACACACAAGAATGTGTTATATTATATATATTGGATATTTCAGTAGATTATGAAAGAATATTGCTGAACACTTTTAGACCTTAAGCTATATACGCCTTAAAAAAGGTCTTATAAATATTCAAACTCACCAAATCCTCATTAACTGTAATAGTAGTAATGTATGGCTATAATAAAGAGGCTCAATAGTTTAGATCTTTTGAATAGGTGAATAACACTAACTCACAATATCTTGTTTGGTCTTTAGTTACATGATAATATGATTAGAATATTAAGCAGTTTTCATCACTGATAATAAGAATGTTTCTTGCTGTAACTGTTCAGTCTTACAAGACAGAGTCAATAATATGAAAAGAAACTGAGCCCTTAAGTCAAGGCAGCAACAATTTCTTTGGCTTGCCATATTTGTCCGCTAGTTAAACCAAACTATTGCCAAAATTACTGGACTGAATTCACCTCATTCCAAGGCGTGCAAATCCTATTTTGGGAATGAAAAGTGACACCAAAGCACCCCATATACCTCCTCTTTTGTACTTTCACCAGCTCTCACTTTCCTAAACCTGATGTTCAGGCTAAAGTTAGCACACTCAGGCTGGTATATAAGACCCCAGAAGGGAACTACGAAGATGTCAGTCACATCAGTGTGGTGTATACTTCCCCTCTTTTAACCAACTGCAAAAACTCTGTGAGATGGTGAGTGTTTTTTTTTTTTTAAACAATTTAAACGTACTTGTTTTAAACGTACTTGAATAATAATAATAATAATATATATATATATATATATATATATATATATATATATATATATACACACACACACACACACACACACACACTGTTTTTTATTATGACAATAATTGATGAACACGCTTTATCATTTGATGAGAGATTAATCTGTGGCGATAGATAGATAGATAGATAGATAGATAGATAGATAGATAGATAGATAGATAGATAGATAGATAGATAGATAGATAGATAGATAGATACATTTTGTTACATTTTGAGCAGCAAAATATTTTAGCATATTGTTTCATTTTTTGTGTATGTTTTTCCCTCTAGGCACCCAAGAAGGCCAAGAGGAGGCAGCAGGCAGAGGGCGGCAGCTCTAATGTCTTCTCCATGTTTGAGCAGAGCCAGATCCAGGAGTACAAGGAGGTAAATCTCTGCTAAACCTAAGTGCAATACATTGCTGATTTGATTAATGTTAAAACTATCCTCTTAAGTTCCTTTAAATGTAAGTCATTAATTACATCCTCCCATGCTCATGAGTTTGAAAACCTTGAAATTTTAGGTTGCAAATTTCTGGTGTGTTAACTAGTAACTCAGAAAGTGGTTGATTTTAGAACTATTAAACCACTGGAAGAAAGTAATCACAATGTGTAGTATTGGTTTTATGTTCAATAAAACAATGGCATGAGCGTTAACTATACTTACATTTTATACATACACTTACAGTTTTATAGCTATTGTAAAGTAGTAAGGAGGGTTGGTAAAGAGATTACTTGGGCCTGGCAAATGTAACCCCCCCCCTTTAAATATACCCCAGTCTTATTTTTACATTCCATGCACCTTTCAACAGCTTAGAAAGACAAGTGGGCCAGCAGCTGCCAAGATACTTCTTGGTCTCAGATGTCATCTCAAGTTTTATAGGTGTTCTGCAGGAAAACAACAAGACCTGATAACCTGAAGTTAATTAAATGTCTAACACTCTCGAAAACAAACAGGCTTTCACAATCATCGATCAGAACAGGGATGGTTATTATCAGCAAGGATGATCGGAGAGATGTGCTGGCCTCCATGGGTCAGCTATAAAAAATGTGAAAAAAAACGAGGAGCTGGAAGCCATGGTCAAAGAGGCTAGTGGCCCCATCAACTTCACTGTCTTCCTCACCATGTTTGGTGAGAAGCTGAAGGGTGAGTCCAAATCTTTTCTGGATTAGTTTATTCTTGTAATGCCTGTTGCTAATAATTTTGGTTAGGGTTAAGTATTTATTAAACTTTGTAAACTTTATCTGAAACATAACTCTAACTTGCTTGGACATTTACATGCATTTGGGAGACACTTTTATTACACTTTTATTACAGTGCTTTAAAGATAAAGATTTAATTAGTTCAAGAATTTCTTTAGGAATCAAAGCTATGACCTTGGTGTTGATAGCACCATGCTTCACTGTTTGAGCTACAGCTCGATGACAAAAGTGCAAAGCAGCACCTTTAGACTTAAACTTACTTACAATGAAGGAGAATCCTAAATCATATCTAGTGATCAGAATATCATAAATACTTTTACATTGGCACTTTTGACTTGAGTAAGCAGCCACCCAGAACAATCTCTGCATAGCAGTGCCCTGGAAACATCAGATATCTTAGATTTATGGCAGCACATTTTTTGTAATGTTGTTGGAAATAAATAAAATAAAATAAAAATATTGTTTTTATATTATATTGTATAATTGAAGTGTTGACATCTCACATCAAGCATTCAGATCAAGAATTCACAACATTTATTCATCAAACTGTTCATTTAGGCGCTGATCCTGAGGATGTTATCTTGAGTGCTTTCAAAGTCCTGGACCCTGAGGCTACAGGCACCATCAAGAAGGAATTGTAAGTATCCTGACCTATTGGTGTTCACACTAGAGAATGAATAAACAACTATGGTGAAAGGCCATTTTCAAGAATGTAACATTTTATTTTATTTTCTAGCCTTGAGGAACTCCTGACCACCCAGTGTGACAGATTTACCGCTGAGGAGGTTAGTTGTAGTTGTATTCATTTTAATTAGTGGTGTTTGCTAATTCAGGAACCACAGTTACAGTTTCTCATACTTTAAGCTTCATGTATGTGTAATTATCCCATACCATTAGTGCTACCGCCATGAATAAAATTCTAATTGTGCAGGTTTGTTTGTGATAAAAGTGAAAAATATCTCTTAGACATACAATTACATTATTGCCCAGCTCCAAACTGATAAATGTGATACATTTTTATAAATTCTAATATAATTTTGTATAAATACATTTTAGTAATCTCAAAATGTACATGAATTTAAAATTTAGCGAATTTATTGAACCCCGAAACTGAAAGGACTGCGCATGTGCAATGACGCAGAAATAGCGTAATGACATATGACGTGCAGAACGAGCGGTTCTTCTTTTTGAATAAAGTGATGTATAAATGCGGTGTTTTCTGTCTTTTTAAAACCCTCCTTTCACTTGACGTCTGTGAAGAGGAGCAGGACAACCTCCCACCAGTCCTTGTTTCGGATTCTCATCCACAGGCAACCCGTTTTGGCCACAGGGATGGGCATTTTTACTGCGTGATAAATATGAGCAGCACAGCACAGTGGTTTTATCTTGTATTTATCCAGAAATTTATAAATATTATTTCTGCTGTTAAAAACAAATGAAGAAACCGTGTAGGAGAGTGGTTATTGTGTGCAAACTGTGAGGAAACTATATTGTTGTGCATGTGGCACATGTAAAAATTTAAAAAAAAAAAATCTATTCCGATTTGAAATTTGTGACATAAAAAATGCACACATCAACCCGATCACTTTATTTTGCATTCATGTAAACACTACATTTCAGATTGATCAATTGGAATGATTCAGTCTGATTGAAACAAAAATTGTGCATTGTAAAAATACTGAATGTGTATTATGAAAAGCGCTCTACACTGGAAGGAGTGGAACTGAGCCATATATGGAGACATATGGATTTTTTTTTCCAAAGCATTAAACCATTTACAAAGCATTAAACCATTTATTGAATAATTATTTAATATCTTCTGATTATTTTCTTCTAGATGAAAAATCTTTGGGCTGCCTTCCCTCCAGATGTGGCTGGCAACGTAGACTACAAGAACATCATGCTATGTCATCCACACATGGAGAGGAGAAAGAGGAAGAATAATCTCATTCCATCAACCATCTCTCTTCCTCCTCTCATTACCAAAAACATCTTGTTACATTTTCAGTCTCCCCATGGGTCTATCTGTCCTCTTCAAGAAATATGTCTAAACTGGAGGTCTGATAGAATTTGGGCTGTCTGAATGTGAGTCCTATGGAGCTAATGTGATTATTTCAATAAAAATATTCTCTAAAATCAAAAAAAAACAAAATCACAATCTCTCTGTTCTCTCTGCCATGTTTCCTTTCATAAATGGATAAGCATTGGAAATATTTAAAGAGATGGTGCATCTCTGTAACAGAGTGCCACCCTCTTTATCAATGTCTTCCATTTGTTTTCTTGGAGAGACAGAAATATTAAGAAAGAAAGACATGTGAGCACAAAGAGAAAGACACAGAGGAAAAACAAAGTGAGGATGAGAAAAAATAAACAAAAGAAAAACATCTTTATTTTTACTCCCTCACCCGTTTTACTCCTCCATTCCAAAGTCCTATTTTCTTGCGTTTTTCTTTTACTTTCTCTTAATTCATCTCTGTCATCAAAACCACATGTAACTCAAAGATAACACAAATAAAAGCACCTAAATATTTCATACTCCTTTTTGTCTGTTCTTGTCAATTCCCTGCCTCTGCCAGTGAACCAATAATAAATCTTTTACAATAAAGGGGTCAAAAACTGCATATGTATGTATGTATTTAGTTTTATTTTTTAAATGGTTTTTGCGGTCCACTTATAATGTTGGCAAGATTTTCACATCAAAAACACAGGCATTTAGAAGTAATGGCTTATTTTCTATCCTCTTTTTTACCCCTCCTTTTAAAACATGCATTTTGATAGGGTGTGCCACATTCATAACATGAAAGCAAAACACCCAATGCTATAATTGAGCAACAGTTTTGCATATTAAAAAATGCAATATATTAATATTAAAAATGTTTATATATATATTATATATATATATATATATATATATATAATATATATATATATATATTATATATATGTGTGTGTGTGTGTGTGTGTGTGTGTGTGTGTGTGTGTGTGTGTATATATATTAATTATATATAATATATATATATATATATATACAGGTGCTTTTTCAATAAATTAAAATGTTGTGAAAAAGTTAATTTATTTCAGTAATTCAACTCAAATTGTGAAAACTCGTGTATTAAATAAATTCAGTGCACACAGACTGAAGTAGTTTAAGTCTTTGGTTCTCTTTAATTGTGATGATTTTGGCTCACATTTAACAAAAACCCACCAATTCACTATCTCAAACAAATTAGAATATGGTGACATGCCAATCAGCTGATCAACTCAAAAACAACCTGCAAAGGTTTCCCGAGCCTTCAGAATGGTCTCTCAGTTTGGTTCAGGCTACAGAATCATGGGGAAGAATGCTGATCTGACAGTTGTCCAGAAGACAATCATTGAACCCTTCACGAGGGTAAGCCACAAACATTCAGTGCCAAAGAAGCTGGCTGTTCACAGAGTGGTGTATCCAAGCATGTTAACAGAAAATTGAGTGGAAGGAAAAAGTGTGGAAGAAAAGATGCACAACCAACCGAGAGAACCGCAGCCTTATGAGGATTGTCAAGCAATATTGATTCAAGAATTTGAGTGAACTTCACAAGGAATGGACTGAGGCTGGGGTCAAGGCATCAAGAGCCACCAGACACAGATGTGTCAAGGAAATTGGCTACAGTTGTCGTATCCTTTTGTTAAGCCACTCAACGTCAGATATATATACTGTATATATATTAGTGCCGTCAAACGATTAATCGCAATTAATCACATCCAAAATAAAAGTTTTTATTTACATAATATATGTATGCGTACTGTGTATATTATTAGTAAGTATAAAATACACACACATATAGTAAATATTTTCAAATATTTACATGTATTTACATGTATAAATTATATTCTTATATTTTTATTGTATATAAATATATATCTTAAAATATGTACATGCATGTGTTTGTATTATATATGCATAATAATATGCACATTATACACATTATGTAAACAAAAACTTACATACATACATATATATATATATATATTACACATACATATATATATGGAATACCCAAGATGGTGGCCGAGCATGGCGGCCGTGTTGCGAGCTCCGAGTAAACTTTGCAGTTTTTCGTTTGTGTTTTACTTGTTTTTTTTTTTTGTTGTTCAACGTGTGGATGTTGTTTGTATAACTGTCTACGACAGGCACACGCTTCTAAACATTGGTTCCTACGTTGCGGAACGCAAACTGGACTTTGAGTTCTTGAACGCTGTCGCTTTGTTTACAGACACCGCATCAGAGCCCTTTGTCTGGGCTGCACGGGCGCAACCGAGGAAACGCGCCGGGAAAAGAGGGAAGAGAGCAGGCGTCCTTGTCAGACTCAGAAGTCGTCCCCTCCGACCTCCTCTCCCATCCATTTTTGCTGGCTAACGTTCGGTCACTGGGACAATAAACTTTGCGAAATGCGGGGCACGTATCTCATACCAACGAGAAACAAGGGACTGCTGCATTATTTGCCTCACTGAAAAACCTGGATGTCTGCAGTGGTTCCAGACTCAGCCATCGAGCTTACGGGGTTATCCGTGCACCGCTCGGATAGAACGAAAGAGATCACAGGGAAAAGCAGAGGTGGGGGCGTTTGTTTATTTATCACAATCGTGGTGTGATGAAAGGAACCTACACTCTATTAAATCCTTCTGCTCCCCGATCTGGAATTTCAGATGCTTCTGTGTCGACCATTCTGGCTACCGAGGGAATTTACAGCGGTCATAATCACAGCTGTTTACATTCCCCCTCAAGCCAACACAGACCAGGCACTCAAGGAACTGTGTGGGAATATAAGTGGAGCAGGGAAACCGTGTTACCCAGATGCAGCGTTATTGTTATGGGGGACTTTAACAAAGCCAAACTTCAGAACAATAGCTTAGAAATATTTACAACACATCACCATCAACACCCGTGGTGATCGTGCACTGGACCATGCTACTCTCCCTTTCCGGGACGCCTACAAATCTCTCCCCACGCCCACCTTTTGGCAAATCGGATCACTCTTCGATTCTGCTGCTGCCTGCTTATAGGCAGAAACTGAAACAGGGAAGCACCCGCCCTCAGGATAATTCAATGCTGGTCGGACCACTCAGACGCAGTTATACTACAAGGACTGTTTTGATCACGTGGACTGGGACATGTTCCGGGCAGCGCCTGATGACGACCATAGATGCGTACTCAGAAACTGTAACGTGTTTCATAAGGAAGTGTTGTAAAAGATGTAGTGCCGACAAAAAACAATCACATCTACACCCAACTAAAACCGTGGATTAATAGCGATGTTCGAGCAGCCTTGTCAGCGCGGACATCCGCTTTTTAAATCCGGAAACGCTGATGATCGCAAACAAGCAGTTACGATCTCAGGAAATCCATCAAAGCTGCAAAAAGACAATACAAAAACCAAAGTTGAAGAACAATTCAACACCAACGATGCAAGAGGCCTGTTGGCAGGGAATCAATAACATCACAGACTTTAAAGGGAAAATAACCAGCTACTGTGAACATTGCCGCCTCTCTACCGGATGAGCTTAATAACTTTTATGCTCGTTTCGAGGCTCACAACACCGCCCACACAGAGAGCGCTCCCGCAGCTGCTGCAGAAGATGTGAGTGCACTCTCTGTCTCTGTCGCAGATGTAACCCGATCCTTCCGACGGGTGAATATCCGCAAGGCTGCGGGGTCCTGATGGCCATCCAGGCCGTGTGCATGCGCGTTCCAACTAGCCAGGGTTTTCACAGACATTTTCAACCCCTCCCTCTCTCTGGCTGTGGTTCCCTCAAGCTTAAAAAAATCCACTATTGTGCCCATACCAAAGAAAAATAAAATCGCATGCTTGAATGACTGGAGGCCCGTTCTCTCAAACCCATCTTCAGGAAGTGTGTTTTGAGAGACTCGTCATTGGATCCGCTACAATTTGCATATCGCAGCAACGTTCTACAGACGATGCTATTGCTTTCCCCAACACACTGCTCTCTCCCACCTGGAAAATAAGAACACCTATGTGAGAATGCTGTTTGTGGACTACATCTCAGCATTTAACATAGTAGTGCCTGCCAACACTTGTTGCGAAGCTCCAGACTCTGGGACCTAAACAGATCTCTGTGCAGCTGGATCCTGGACTTCCCAGCAGGCAGAAGTCAGGTGGTCAGAATGGGCAACAACACTTCATCCCCGCTGACCCTCAACACTGGTGCTCCTCAGGGCTGTGTCCTCAGCCCGCTCCTGTACTCCCTGTGTACACACATGACATGTACAGCCATACACAGCTCCAACGTCATCATCAAATTCGTGATGACACAACAGTGATAGGCCTGATCTCCGACAACGATGAGACGGCCTACAGAGAGGAGGTGAGCACCCTGACTAAATGGTTGTCAGGAGAAAACCATCTCTCACTCAACATCGACAAAGACCAAGGAGCTGGTTGAGGATGTTTTCAGGAGACAGAGCAAAGAACACACAAACCCATCACCATCGACATGACACCTGTGGAGCGGCGGGGTAAGCAGCTTCAAGTTCCTCGGCGTTAACATCAGTGAAGATCTCACCTGGTCTACACCACATGATGCAGTGCTGAAGAAGGCAACATCAACGCCTCTTCTTCCTGAGACGGCTGAGGAAGTTGGAATGAGCCCCAGCATCTCAGATTCATTATACACTTGCACTATAGAGAGCATCCTGATGGGCTGCATCACTGCGTGGGTTTGGAAACAGCACCGCTGGCAAACACAAGCTCTTGAAAAAGGGTCGTGCGGAACTGCCAGCCAACATTGTTGGAGGTGAGCTCCCTCCCTCCAGGACATCTACACCAGGCGGTGTATAAGGAACATCCCGGAGAATCATCAGTGGACTCCAGCCATCCGTCCCAACAGACTGCTCTCTCTGCTGCCCTCAGGAAGATGTCTCTGCAGTATCCGATCCCGCACTAGCCGGACTGAGGGATAGCTTTTTCCCTCAGGCTATCAGACTTTTGAACAGTCTGATCTAATACACCTTACAGCATACTCCACAATATGGTATGCCACACACTGCACTTTAACTTTAACTTTAACAGTTCAACACCGAACTATTTAATACAATAATCTACCTGCTACCACTGGATTCCATCCAATGCAACATCCATAAACATTTCTGTATCCAGCCCACGTACACTCTGTTGCACCTTAGCATATTTTCATGCGTATATATGTTTACATAATGAGAATATGTACATTCTGTGTATAGTGTATAATGTGTAGTGCTAAAACTGTATGTATCTGTACATGTTGCGTAAAATGTGTAGTGCTAACTGTAAGTATGTTCAATAGTACACTGTGTGTATGACTATATGTATGTGCATATATTGCACATTTGTTTTCACCTGTTGAAGTCTGTATGGTTATATGTTAACTGTTCTGCAATTTCTGGAGCACGCTCCCAAGAATTTTACTCACCAAGGCACATGTGCTGTGGTGAGTGTGACAATAAAAGTGACTTGACTGATATATATGTATATATATATTAATATATATATATATATATATATATATATATATATAGGGTGGGCAAGTTAATGTGGTAGTACAGACAGGCCCATGGGTCACAGGAGGGGTGGGATGTTGATCATTACTGGCTTGGGATGGGCGTCATCAAGTGTCTCAACCAATGCATTTGGGGTGGGCCTAAGACTGCAAGCAGAGCTCATGAATGGCGCTCACGATAAAATATTAAGGCTAAAAGCATCAACATTCAACAACCCACTGTTCACTGTTACTTTTAACAGAAAAAGAATGCAAACATGCTCAAAATCGCCACTTCATAAGTGGGAGGATAGGAAGTTTCTGATAGCACGTGAAGACAGCAGAGAAGTGTTCTCGCTCAGCACAGTGGAGTGCATTGTTTTGTTAACTTTGTGTGGTTCATTATTTTGAGTCATTTGGGACGCCGTTAAAGTAACCACATGACCCTCTCACAATATATTGCTTAACAGATCTATCACTTTTTTTTCCTGCTCAGAAATGTACCACCAAATCAGGTTGCACGTATCCATTTAGCGCTCACCAATACATGCGTACTGAAACCGAGCCCAACTGAACCTTGCTCTGGCCCACCTTATCCAACCGGGCCAGAGATGGCTAAATGAACCCACGCGTTTCCTGAGCACAGCATGGAGCGATAACTAGTCAAAACGACAAAAACAGGCTTTTGGGGTCAAAAGCCCTCGGGCACAGTTAAGATTGCCTAGTGTGAGTACACCCTTATTCTCCCCCATCCCACACACACGAGTCTCTACCTGCCCGCACCCCCATCAAGTGTTGTCCCGCGCTACACTCTGTTGCGTTGGGTCCCACGATAGTGCAGGTCTCTACTCGGAAGGTGCCTGTTATAATGTTATGATAAGAAGAAACTATAAAAATAGTTTTCTACCAAAAACGTTAATGCCCTGGCAGTGGCAAATAGCATGGTTTTATATTAATTTGATTACTTTAATGTTTAACCCTCAGGTTGTGCTCGGGTCATTTCGACCCAGAGAGAATTTTCCTGAAAAAAGTTACTTAATGTTATAGCATTAGACTAAGATTTACTGACTTTGGTTACACAGGGCCTAACTACTTCACCAAAAAAATTGGTTTTATTTTCATTAAACTTTTTTTAATGTTATTCAAAAAATAGCTTTTTAATATTTGTTTATGCAATATTATCAACTAAATTGGTATCAATCTTTTTGTCAGATTGTTTTCTTTCAAATTAGGACTGTTTTTGTGTTGATTTTTGGAACCGATTCATTGTATGGCCTCATTCATCTGAGCTGGTCGTACATCAATTTTTGAGTGAAAAAACAAGTGTTATTTGAGGATAATTTTATCAATATTAAATAAAACATGAACAAATGTGTGCACCGTTATCACACTAGCATGATCTAATGTTTAATCACGAAATTTGTTTTGAAAAAGCTTTTATTACAACAAATATTATAAAAATCACACTTGTGGTGTTCCCGGTCAAAAAAAAAAATAGCTTAAAAAACTATTGTTATGCAATATCACCAAATGGGATTTAATCTTTTTGTCAACTAGTTTTCTTTCAATTAAGACTGGTTTTGTATTTAATTTTGATACTGACAGATTGTAGGCCTTATTGATCTTAGAAATGACCTTCCATTGAAAATGAATGGGAGAGATTGGAAATCTGAGTTGATCATGATCATGTTGAGGTATGTATTTGTGCCTCTGCAGATTACACGTGCTCAAAAATTAAGGAAACACTTAAATCACACACTGGATCTCAATGAATGAAAATTTCAATTTAAAAAATCTTGATTTATATACACTCTATATGTAACAACAGTTAATGGAAACCAAAATCATCAACCGCATGAGGACTGGGATTTCAAAATTACACCAGAAATTATGTAAAAAAAACTAAAGTTACACGCTGATCAAACTAGCATGAGGGGATTCATCACCACAGCATCACATGCTCCGATACAGTAAATATTCAAGAGTTCTCAATTGTATTCAAGTCTAGGGAAGTGAGGGGCCAGGGCAATTAATGCCAATTGGCATGTTAAAAACTGCACACTCTAGCCACTTGAGGACGGGCATTATCATCTGTTACCAGGAGGAACCCAGGACCCAATGCACCCAGCGGTAAGGTATGAAAGTGGCTCTGAGGATTTCATCCGGTACCTTTACAGGCAGTAAGAGAGAGAACCATTGGCTAACATGTGGAGGAGGTCTATGCAGTCCTCACACGGATATTCCTACCCAGACATATTACTGACCACTTCCAATACATGTCATTGCTGGATGAAACTACGAACATAATGTTCGATGGCAGTCTCCAGACTCTTTCACATTTGTCACATGTGCTCAGTGTGAACTGCTTCATGCTGTGAAGAGAACAGGGGACACCAACGTAGACCTACCACTTCTGGTGTTCTCTGCAAATGCCAATTGAGCTGCATGGTGCTGAGCTGTGATCCAGCTACCCCTACAGGACATCCGGCCACCATATGCCACCCTAATACAGTCTGATTATGACCATTGGTTCTGAAAACATGGCACATATATATCCTTCTGGAGGTCCTTTTTGTCCTCCTATTCCCTCCGTACAAAGTAGCAGAAAACGGTCCTGCTGCTGGGTTTTTTGCCTTCTCCATCCCTAGTCCACTCTCCGCATGTAAACGGCCCCTGGTCTCCTGGGATTTCCCTTCCTGCGCGTAAAAACTTGTGCTGGGAGGACAACAACAAACTTCCATGTGATGCACGTATGGATGTGTCCATCCTGTGGAGCTGGACTACCTGTGCAACCTGACTGGGGTTTTCGGTACTGCCTCATGCTACAGGGAGTGACAAGAACCCTAATGTTTCAACTACTCCCCGCAGGGGCGCGA